>NW_013547315.1:0-99723 GCF_000499425.1 Eimeria acervulina
AGCAGCAGCAGCGGCAGCAGCAGCAGCAGCAGCAGCAGCAGCAGCAGCAACAGGGAGCGCTTGGCAGCTGAGGTGCAGCACCGTCTGTCATTGAAGTCGCAGCTGCGCGCTGCTGCTGCACTTTTCGATGAAAATCCCCAAAAAGGAATTCAACAAATTCTCAGCATACTCCGCATGCAGGTGAGGTGTATGTACACCTCAATTGTTATATATATCTAATATATATATATTATATACGTATATATGTATGCATACACGTCAAGTGCTGTTATATATATATATATATGTATATATATACCTCAACTGCTGTTGCCTCTCTATGCAGCTCAACTGTTATCTCTATATACTCTTCAGCAGGTGTATGTACACCTAACTGCTGCTGCTGCTGCTGCTGCTGGTGCAGGTAACGCCGGAAGCAGCTGCGCTGCTGCTGCTGCAGCAACGAGGCCTCCGCAAGGCTGCTATTGGCGAGCTGCTGGGTGGAGATTCGGAATTCAGCAAAAACACATTGAAGCACCTCCTCAGACAGCTCAACTTCGCTGTAAGCAAAACACAAAAGTAATAATAGCAGCAGCAGCTGCTGCTGCTGATGCTGATGCTGCTGATGCTGATGCTGATGCTGATGCTGCTGCTGATTATTTGTAAATACTGCATTTGCATTTCTTTGACTATATATATATATGTTTATGTATATGTATATGTATATGTAGATATATTCATTTGGATATATATATATATATATATACATACAACATATTTTCAGTTTATTATTTAATTTCAATTAATTTTAATTAACTATTTAATTAATTAATTAATTTATTATTTATTTATTCTTTATTAATTATTAATTATTTATTAATTATTTATTTATTTTATTTATTTATTTTTTAGGGTCAGCCTGTGGATTCGGCCCTTCGAAATTTTTTGGGTTTTTTCCGACTGCCCGGCGAAGCACAGAAAATCGACAGAATAATCGAAGCATTTGCTCACCGCTTCTACTGCAGCAACAGCAGCAGCAGCAGCAGCAGCAGCAGCGGGAGCAGCAGCAGTAGTGGGAGCAGCAGCAGTGGGAGCAGCAGCAGCAGCGGTGGGAGCAGCAGCAGCAGCAGCAGCAATAAGGGTAATAGCAGCAGTAATACGTACCCAAACGGTACGGATTGCTGCAGACAGCAAGAAGAGCAGCAGCATCAAGAGAAGCAGCAGAACGAGGTGCTGCAGCAGCAAGAGCTGCTGCAACAATATGGTGAACAGCCTGGGTATCTGGCGCAGCAAGACGAAGAGGAGCATCCGCAGCATCTAGCGCAGCAGCAGCAACAACAACAACAGCAGCAGCAGCATCAGCAGCAGCAGCAGCAGCAGCAGCGGTGGTGGTGTGCTGGGGCATTTAGTTTATTTTCTGCTGTCAGCGATCTGGCAGGAGCTGCTCGAGGCTTTTAAGGACATCTTGTTGAAGGATTCGCAGTGTAAAGCAGCAGCAGCAGCAGCAGCAGGAGTAGCAGCAGAGGCAGAAGCAGCAGCAGCAGCAGCAGCAGAGAGTGCAGTGAAAGGTTTAGGGGCTCTGCTGGAGCTGAGTTGCGTTGAGGGGCATTTGGAATGTATGGACGCCTTAGCAGCAGCACTGCAGCAGCATGCTGCTCTCCGCTTCGCGCAGCAGCAGCTGCTGCAGCAAACGAACATTCAAGCGGCGCTGCTGCTGCTGCATGCGGCGCTGCAGCGGGGAAATGAATTAACAACTGCTGCTTGGAGAGAAGTGCTGCTGCTAATCTCGCAGATGGAGGATCTGCGTGCAGCACCGAAAGCTCTCCAGCAGCAAAACGAACGGCAAACAGCAGCAGCATCAGCAGCAGCAGCAGCAGCATCTGCTGCTGCTTCTGCTGCTCCTGCGTCTGCTGCTGCTCCTCCTCCTCCTCTTCCTGCTGTTTCGCCTCCTCGTGCTGCTGCCGCTGCTGCGGTTGCTGCTGCCAAGCCGTTCTACGGGATCGATCTCAAAGCGCAGCAGCAGCAGCAACAGCAGCAGCAGCAGCAGCAGGTGGCTGCAGCCTTGTGGAGTTGTGAGGTGAATTTAAAAGAAGAAAGAAAGGAAGAAGTGTTGGCAGCAAATGCTGCTGCTGTCAGCAGCTGCTTCGAGCTGTCTATTGCTGCAGATATGGTGCTGGAGCAGAGTATACACCTGAGTGCTGCTGCATTTAGCTGCTTCGTGCATGCATTGCAGCAGGTCTCGTTGCTGGAGTTACAGCAGCAGCAGCCCCGGCTCTTCTCGCTGCAGCGGCTAGTAGAAATCTGCTGCTGCAGCTGCAGCAAGACATCAAGACCCCTTTGGAGAGACCTGCAGCAGCACCTTCTTGCTGCTGCGCTTCACTCTTCTCTCTCTGTTCGTTTCAGCGCTCTCGACGCCCTCAGGCAACTCACTACCCGCCTCCTCCTACAGCAGCAGCAGCAGCAGCAGCAGAAGCATGGAGAGGAGGAGGAGGATCAGCAGCAGCAACAGCAACAGCAACAGCAGCAGCAGCAGCAACAGCAGCAGCAGAAGCATGGAGAAGAGGAGGGCGATCAGCAGCAGCAGCAGCAGCAGCAACAGCAGCAGCAGCAGCAGCGGCAGCAGGAGGAGGAAGATATGTTTGGTGGAGTAGAGGAAGACATGTTTGATGCTTTTGCTGCTGTTGCAGTTAATGCTGCTACCCCCTGCGCCTTAAAGAGCTTCATCGTTGACATCCTTTACCATATTATCCGTGCTGCAGGGCCTCAGATTAAAGCAGGTTGGGGGTCTGTTCTTCTTTGTCTGCATGCAGAGGCTGCAGAGGCACTAGCGGAGGCAGCAGCAGCAGCAGCAGCAGCAAGTGCTGCAGCTGCAGCAGCAAGCGCGGCAGCAGCAGCTGCTGCAGCACCTGGTGCAACAGCAACAGCTGCAGCAGCAACAGCACGCGCAACAGCAGCAAGCGCAACAGCAGGTGCAGTAGCAGCACGCGGAACAGCTGGCGCAGGCGGCCCAGCAGCAGCAGCAGCAGCAGCAGCAGGGGAGCAGCTGCAGAAGCGTTTGCTGCCTGTGCTGCGGGTCTTAGGCGAAATCATTCAAAAGTTTATGGGGGTGCTGCGGCCAGATGCTGCAGCACAGATTGTTGCTACTTTAGCTCTTATTGCTGGAAGCCCTCTGCAGCCTCTTGCTGCTGTTAATGCCGTGCATGCACTCGAAGCAGCAGCAAATGCTCTCCTCAAGCTCGATGATCAACAGTTGCAGCAGCAGCAAGTGCAGCAGCAGGAGGAGCAGCAGGAAGTGCAGCAGGACCAAGACGCAAGCAGCAGCGCCGCAGATTCGCCAGCACGAATCCCTTCAGATGGAAGTAAGGGGCCTAGCGGGCAGGGGCTGTCTGCTGCAGCAGCAGCAGCAGCAGCAGCAAACCAGAGGACAGGAGACAGCGGTATGAACTTCCCTGTCTTTGTCTCTATTCTTTTGGGTCTGGGGCAGCTGGCATGTCGCCCGGGAGGTGCAGCAGCAGCAGCTGCTGCTGCAACAACAGCAGCAACAACTGCAGCTATTGCTGCTGCACCTTCAACACCAGCAGCAGCAGCAGCAGCAGGAAGTGCAGCCGCTGAGAGGCTCAGCTGCCCTGCGGCTTCTGGTAGTGCTGCGCTGTGGACCTCCGCTAAAGCGCATCAAGTGCAAGGCGCAGCAACAGCAACAGCAGCAGCAGCAGCAACAGCAGCAGCAGCAGGTAGGGGGCCCCCTACTGAAGAGGAGCCCCTTGAGGAGATTTTAAAAGGCAGCAAAAATCAATCAACTGGGCGTCGCGAAGCTGCACTGACAGCTCTCTTCCGTCTGCTGCTGCAGCACGGGGGGCGCCTTGCTGCGGGTTCGCCAACTGCAGCAGCAGCAGCAGCAGCAGCAAACCAGCAGCAGCAGCAGCAGCTATGGCGCATAGTGCTGAAGGGGGCGTTGTGTCCTGTCTTTGAGGATCTCTTCTTCGATCTCCACAGCTGCGCACCCCCGCAGCAGCAGCAGCAGCTGCAGCAGCAGCATCAGCACCAGCAGCAACAGAAGCAGCAGCAGCAGCAGCAGGAGCAACGGCTTCAGAATGTAACTGCCGCCTCACTGTTTGCAGCTCGTAACAACGCCGAGTCAGTGGGAGGCAGCAGCACCAACAGCAGCAGCAGCAGCAGCAACAGCAGCAGCAGCAGCAGGGAGGAGCCTATGAGACTGAGCTCTCCAGAAGAGGCAATGTGCTGGTTTGCGCTGAGGGCTTTAATTCGTGTGGTGTATGTACACCTGAATGTGCTGCGACATCTGCTGGGGCCGTTGGTTTCATTGATGGTGAGAGATTTATTTTATTTTATTTTATTTATTTTATTTTATTTATTTTGTTTTATTTTTATTTTATTTGTTTGTTTGCTTCCTTTGTATCTTTGTTTGTTTCTGTCTCCTTCCTTGTCTTTATTTTTGTCTCTGTCGCTTTCTTTCTGTTTGCTGTTTGTCTATTTATCCTTCTCTCTCTCTGTCTATCTTTATCTTTATCTTTATCTTTATCTTTATCTTTATCTTTATCTTTATCTTTATCTTTATCTGCTTCTCTCTGTCTCTTTTCTGTCTCTGTCTCTTTTCTGTCTCTGTTTGTCTCTTTCTTTTTTTGTCTGTCTCCATGTCTCTCCTTTTCTGTCTTCTTGCCGTCTTGGTATTTGCTTTCAATTCCCCACTGCTACCTTTGCTGCTGCTGTTGCTGCTGCTGCTGCTGCTGCTGCAGCTGGGAGGACTGAGCGACCAACCCACGGAGCGCGGGGCCCGCCTGAGTATTGCTGCCGTTCAGCTGCTGCTGCAGTCGTTAAAGCCTCTGCAGCAGCAGCAAACTGCTGCTGCAGAGTGGCTCGCCATTGTCGGTGCTGTTGCTGTGAGGCGCCTCTCCTCCCTTGCAGTAGCAGCAGCAGCAGCAGCAGCAGCAGCACTACTTGTAGCAGCAGCAACAGCACTGGTTGCATCAGCAGCAGCCGCAGTAGATTACAGCAGAAGCAGCAGCAAGAGTTGTTGTAGCAGCAGCAGCAGCAGCAGTATTTGTTGTAGTAGCAGCATCAGCAGCAGCAGTAGTTCTAGCAGCAGCAGCAGCAGCAGTGTGGCTTCGGTTTTATAGTCTTTTTGACGTTTTGTTCGTTTGTTTGGTGAATTAATTAAATTAATTTATTTGGTGAATTTAATTTATTTAATTTAATAAAATAAATAAATAATTAATTAAATTAATTTGTTTGTTTTTCTCTTGTCTTCTTCTTAGGCTGCCTTCTCTCACTCATTCCCTCGCCAGCTGCTGCAGCGAGCAGCAGCAACACCGCAGCAGCTGCTGCTGTCTTTCGGGTTATACTTTAGCCATATGCCTCCGCTGCAGCGACCTCTTACCTTGCCTTTTGCTGCAGATGCTGCAGCAGAAGCGAAGCAGCAGCAGCCGCAGCAACAGCAACAGCAACAACAGAAACCGCTGCAGCAACAGCAACAGCACCAACAGCAGCAAGTAGAAGACCTTGAATGGCTGCTGCATCAGGGCCTGAGCAGCAGCAGCAGCAGCAGCGATGCTGCTGCTGCAGCGGATGGTTCCCTCCCTATTGAGGACCGCCGGCTGCTGCTGCGCTGTCTGCCTGAGTCAGTGTGCAGCAGCAGCAGCAACAGCAGGGGGTCTGCTGGAGCTCCCGCCAGGCTGCCCTTTAACCCCCGCGACGTGGCTGCGAAAAGTGTCGCTCAGCTGCTGCTGATAGATTTGCTGCGGGTGGGGCAGCAGCAGCAGCAGCAGTAGCAGCAGTAGCAGTAGCAGAAGCAGTAGCAGTAGCAGCAACTTACAGAGAAAAGATAGAAATGCATATTGCTGTTTCCAACACCTGCAGCAGCAGCTAAGAGATGTATCATGTGCTTATGGTCTCTGTTGCTTGCAGCAGCAACCGCAGCAGCAACAGCAGCAGCAGCAGCAGCAGCAGCAGCAATCCTGTTTGTTGTGTTGCGCTCACAGAAGGATTTCGTAGGCGTCCCCCTCCCTTTATTGGCCTTGCGGCAGCTCGTCTGTTGTTTGGAGTCTTCGTTTCTCTTCGCTTACCTCTATAACCAACAGGTTTGCTGCTGCACCTGCTGCTGCCACTGCTGCTGCTGCTGTTCTGCCTGCTGTCTGCTTCTGCACCTGCTGCTGCTGCTGCTGCTGCTGCTGCTTGCAGGTGGCTTTGCGCGTTCGCCTTCAGAGGAGCGGATTTATGCCGGGGCTGAAGCAACTTCCAGGCCTGCTGAAGCAGCACCGCGAAGCTGCTGCTGCAGCAGCAGCTTTGCTGCTGTCTGCTCTTGAATGGGGGCAAAGGCAGCCCCCGCAGCAGCAACAGCAGCAGCAGCAACAGCAGCAGCAGCAGCAGAGCACCGGGCAGCGCGAGACATATGGTAACGCTTCAGAGATAGGCCCGGCCTCAGGGAAGCTTGCTGCAGCGGCACGGAATTCAGCAGCAGCAGGAGATGTAGCAGCAGCAGGAGATGCAGCAGCAGCAGCGGGAGAAGCAGCAGAAGCAGCAGCAGCAGCACCAGACGTCTCGGCCTTTGTGCTTCCTCGCTATTTGCGGTTTTGCTGGTGGCACGTCGTGCAATTCCTGTGGAAAGAGCAGCAGGTGCAGCGGCTGGTGGAGCAGCAGCAGCAGCAGCAGCTGCTGCTGCTGCAGCAGCTGCAGCAGCAGCAAGCGTCTGCCGCGAAGGAGGGGTTTGTGCGCGACACGGGAAGAGCGCTTCAGCAGGCAGAGTTGGTAAGAGGGACCCAGCGTGCTGCTGCTGCAGCAGTTCAGGTGGCTGCTCTTGCTGCACTTCTCTTCTGCTGCTGCTGCTGCTGCTACCGCAGCTGTTCTTCTCCACAGGGCTCCTCGTAGCTGCGCTCGCGGCACCGCCTGACGCAGCTAAATTTGCTGCCGCTACAGTAGCAACAACAGCAGCAGCAGCAGCACTTGCAGCATCTGCAGCAGCATCTGTGCATGCATGCTGCTTTGTCTGTACACTGCGCAGGCTGAAGGCAGCCGAGAGTTGGCGAGTCTGTCGACTGTCCTCCGCTGTGCTGTCCTCCAGGGGCTGTGTGCGCTCCCAGATAGCATGTACGTTGCTGCTGCTGCTGCTGCTGTTGCTGTTCTTGCTGCTGCTCCTGTTGCTGCTGCTCTTGTTGCTGTTGATGATGCTGTTGCTGCTGCTGCTTGGACCCAGTGGTAGCTGCTCGTGTTGCTGCGGATGGTGTTGCAGTTGTCACGCTTGCTGCTCCGTTTGTTGCTGCTGAGGAGTAGCAACAGCTGCTCTTGCTACATTGAATGCTGCTGCTGCTGCATCGAATGTTGGTGCTGCTGTTGCCGGCGATGCTCAGAACCCCTTGGCGTATCTCAAGTGACAGTTTGCTGCTCTCGTTTTGCTGCTGCTGTTGCTGTTGCTGTTGTTGCTGCTGCTATTGCTGCTTCATGCAGGGTTTCCTCCAACGCTTCGTTGGTTTTAGGTTTGGTGCTGCAGTTGGCCTGCGCGGTGTCTCCGGTGAGCGCAAGACCCTCTGCTGCTGCTGTTCCTGCTGCCGCTGCTGTAGCTGCTGCTGCTGCTACAGCCGCTGCTGCTGCTGTTGCTGCTGTACTACAGCCGTTGCTGCTGCTGCAGTTATGTCTGCTGTTACATACAGCATTTGGATATGTACGTGCTATAAGTCTACTCTGTAATCCGTTTATTGAATGTTTTCGTTTCTTCTGTTGCTGCTGCTGCTGCTGCTGCTGCGGCTGCTGCTGCAGGAGATGCGTGCTGAGGCGCACAAAGCGATGCAGAATTTGCTGTCTCGCGTTCTTCCTGGGCAGTTCTTCGCGCTTCAGCTGCTGCCGCCTTTGGGGGGTGCAGCAGACGAAATAAAAGCAGCAGATCAGCAAACAAAGAGGGTACCTTCAGCAACAGCAGCAGAAGCAGCAGCAACGGCAGCAGCAGATGCCGCAACTGGCGCTGCAGTGCAGCGTATTTAGGTCTGTTTTTTATTTACAGCGGGAGGCTGAACACAAATATGAGGGTGCCGTCCGGTGTACGTACACTGCAGAGAAGCTGAGAAGTAGAAGCAGCAGCAGCAGTTGTTGCAGCAGCAGCAGTTGTTGCAGCAGCAGCGGTTGTTGCAGCAGCAGCAGTTGCTGAAGCAGCAGCAGTTGTAGCAGCAGCACCAGGAGTATTAGTAGCAGCAGTAGGTGTAGCAGTAGCAGCCGCACCAGCAGCACTGTTCTTATGACGTGCACGTGCAAGGTTGGTTGCTGCTGCTGCTGTTGCTGCTGCTGCTGCTAAGCCCAAAAAAGGAATAGAAAAAAAGACACGCAGCTGCATGCTTGTAGCCTGTGCTGGCATTGTATAGAGATAAGCAGCAGCAGCAAACCCGCATGCACAATTAATTTGTATCTTAGGCCATAAGTAATCCCTACAGTAAATGCTTGTTTCCTAATTAAAAGAAATAACATTGCTTAACTAAACCCGCAAAACCCAACAGCAACTCCGCATACACCCCAACTGAATACTCGTTCTGGTGATGTCGGTGCAGGGCTTGCGGCTTTGTATTGGAGCCACACGTTTCGAGGCTTTAGATTTGTTGTTTAAAGACAACAGTATATATATATATATATATATATATACATTTGTAGATGTTTATAAATAAGTCGACGGCAATGTACAGATGTATGTAGAAGCAGCGCTAAGTAGGTGCATGGATGTAGTAACGACTGTGTGTATATACAGGCAATAATGTACTAATGCACACATATAAACAAAAATGGGTAAATATAGTTATTTAGGTAACAACGTATTAAGGCATATATACAGAGGCAAGGCAGCGATGTACGAGTGCTATATATATGAATATAAGCGACAGATCATGAAAGTATGCATGTAGACGACAAGAAGGCAGATAGGTATGCGTTTACATAAACATATATTTAAATAAGTATAAATATGCATTTAAAGATATTAGTTTGGTTCTAAGCCTGCAAATTAGCGAGTCAGCAGAAACGAGCGGCAACTCCAGTGGTAGGGTTGTGTTTGTTGACTGTGCTGAGAGGCGTGGGCGTTTGTAATGGGAGAAATAATTAAAGAAAAAGAATAAAGTGAATTATAGAAGAGAAAAAACAATATAATAGTTCGAATACTGCGACGAGTGAGAACAGCTGCATGCAGTCAGCGGCGGTTCCAATCGCCGGGTGTATGTACAGCATCGTTGGAAGGGTGGAAAGCGGCAGTTAATTTCAGGATGAATTCATGAATAAAATTCATTAATTTAAGGAATATTAGATTTATTTTATTCAATAATGCAGGGTTTCTTCCGTATCTCGCGGCTTTCCTTAGCAGCAGCCCCCCATGGGCACTCCAACACAAAAAATGTGAATTCTTTTTTTCAGAAACTTCGCTTTGGAAATCCTTTCTCTGATGATTACCCCAAGTGGATATGGAGAGGATTGAAGAACAGCCGCAGAGACAAAGACGTTTTAGCTCCTTTCTTCCGTCTGCTTAACGCCACCAAGTGCGTAGACAAGGACATTATATAATATACAAAAAAACAAAAATAACAATAATAATATGAATAAATCAGCGCAATGCATTCGCCTTCTTCTGTTTCTCTGGCTTGCTTGAGGCGGCTTCTGTACTATGCGCAGCGATTTAATGCTACAATTCTTTTGTTTTTTTTCCGTTTTCCTTCGTTTTTTTCTGTCGAACGCTTGTTCTGTTGTATATTTTATATCTCCTATGTGCTTCTCTTTATTTTGTGCCCTATTTATGTGTTTGTTAATTGCAGAATATACGACTATGTGTTAAAGAACAACTGGTCTTACTGGACGTTCGTTGTTTGTGGTGGGATGACGACTTCATTTCTATGGAGCGAAACTTGGAATAAAATATGGAGGACTGTTAATCGAGGGGTGAGTTTAAAGAAAGAAGAAAAAGAAAAGAAAAAGAAACAAATGAAAAGAAAAAAAGGGGGGGAAAAGAAATAAATAAAAAGAAAGGACAAGGAAAGAAATAATGATAAAAGAAAATAGACTAATGAGAGAAATCTAAAAAGAAGAAATGATAATATTTTTCGTCTCTTCTGTCTTTCTTCTCTTTTGGTTTTTTCTCTATTTGTTGTTTCTTATCTCTTGCTTGTTATTATTCTATCTTGTCTTTTCCTCTCTATTTTTGCATGTTTCTTATATATATATATATATATATATATATATATATCTGCTGTCTCGTGGTGTGCACGCAGCTAATCTCTGTTTGTCTGTGTTGCTGCATGCTGCTGTTTTGTCGCTCTGTCTTTGTTTGTTTTTCTCCTCAGAAACTCTACAACGACTGCCCCTACGTATATCCAGAAGAGGAATAAAGACAACACCAACAGCAGCCGCAGCAGCAACGGCAGCTGATACTGCAGCAGCCGCAACAGCAGCATCTGCTGCTGCAACAGCAGCAGCAGCAACAGCCCCTACCGGTAGAATGAGGACTTCTGAAGTTCCCTCTCATTTTTTCTCGTTTTGTTCGTCAGCCTAACGCATTGCATGCGGCTGCTTGCTTGTACTGCTGCTGCTGTACAGAAGCTGCAGCAGCAGCAGCAGCAAATAATAAAATATGCATTCAGAGTATAACTATATGTATCTGTATATGCACGTTCGAGGGAAGTCTTGCATGCATGCATAGACCTTAAAACCGATATTGGGGCTGGCGCATCGTCTCCCTTTATTTGTTTGTTAAAGCGTATTAAAGGGTTTAAGGTTTGTCTTTTGCTGCTTCCTCCTTCCGTTGGCTATATATACACCGCACAAATCCACATCTTTACCCACCTTCGGCGCCTGCGCGTAGCTGCTGCTGCTCTTGCTGCTGTTGCTGCTGCTGCTGCTGCTGCTGCTTCTCGGCCAGTCGCTACAGCAGCAGAAGCAGCGACGCCAACAGCATCAGTAGAAGCAGTAGCGGTATCATTAGCAGCAGTAGCAGCATCATTAGCAGCAGCAGCATCATTAGTAGCAGCAGCAGCGGCAGCAGCATCATTAGCAACAGCAGCAGCAGCAGCATCATTAGCAACAGCAACAGCAGCAGCTCTTTGTTGGGTTGTCCTGTTGGCACCACCCGGACGACTGCTGGTCTCTGCATGCACTTCTGCATATGTATATATATATATATATATATATATATATATGTAATTTATATTTAGTATGATATATACGCTCAGATGTATAGATGTACAGGTGTAAATATATATATATATATATATATATATATATATATACGTATTGTATATTTGTATATATATGTATGTATCAAATGCTGTTTCAGCAAATATATGCGTCTTCTATATCTAGTATAACTAGTATATCCGCATACTAGAATGTAAGTATATATATAAATATATATATGTATATATATATATACATTGTATATAAAAGACAGACAAATCGACAAAAAGATAAAGATGCAGAAGAGAAGCTCAAAACAAGACCAAAAAACTCAGCGCAGTGTTTAACGGCAAACTGCAATTTACAGTGAAAGATATATTCCATATACTTCGCATAATCAAATACAACATATATATATATATTTATGTTGTATTTGATTATGCGTATATATATATATATATATGTATGTATGTATATTTTATTTATTTACATATGTTGTATTTGATTATGCATATATATATATATATATATATATTTATATATGTTGTATTTGATTAGGCGTATATATATATATATATACATGTATTCGACTATGCGTAAAATATGTATATATATTATATATATATATATATTATACATATATATAGGGAGAGGCTGCTACTTTTGGTGTTTCGTGGTCTATTCTACATAGTACATATAACCAAATACGACATATATATATATATATGTATATATATATATATATATATACATGTATATATATATATATATATGTATGTATATGCATCTATATATAGAGGGAGAGAGGGAGGCAGCTATTTCTGTTTTATGCACATCTCTCTGCTCTGCGGTCGTTGGGTGTCTCGGGTGTCTCCTCAGGGGTTGGCGAAGAGACTGAAACAACACAATAATAAAAGGGTTTAGGGTTTAGTAGGGTTCGTTAAGTAAGGGTAGCTCCCCGTACAGCAGCAGTTCCGCAGCTAGCGCGTGTTGTGTGCAGCAGCAACAGCCAAACATAGGCATGAGGTGTATGTACACTGGAATATAATAATAACGGTTGCGACTCTAGGGCACCGCTGCTCTACGGTTTAGGGTTTAGGGGTTAGGGTTTAGGGTTTAGACGCCCGTTAACGGAGTGCTGCACAACCCCACAAGCAGCCCTCCTCTAAATGAGACAAATAAAACAACGCTCAATAACAGAAACAACACAATCCAGAGAAGGCTGAGAACCAGGAGCAAGGGGGTGCAGCTGTATAGGCGTGCTGCTGCCGCTGGTGGTGTTGCTGCTGCTGCTGCTGGCGTTCCTGCTGCTGCAGCTGGCGTTGCTGCTGCTGCTGCTGCTGCTGCTGCTGCTGCGGTGCAGCAGGACCCGCGTCGGCAGAGCCACGGGTCTGGGGTCTGAGTGAGTGCTTTGAAGGTGGTGAGAACAGCAAAAAAAGGAAAATAATAATGCAAAGAGTGTATTAAAGACAAAAGAGACCAAAGACGCAGCAGGGCTGGCAGCAGCAGCAAACACAGCAGCAGCGCAGCAGCACAGCAGCCACAGCAGGCGAGCGGGGCCGCTACGGTTCGGGTTGTGCCGGGTTGTGCAGTGTCTTTGCGTTTATTAATATCGTTAAAAGAGTTTAAAATACTTCTGTCTGTCTCTGGCGTCCTCATGTACATCTCAGGGGCCCCTAAGACCAGCGGCTGCAAGCCGTTGCCCCCTTTCCTCCCTCCCGCGCAGCAGCAGCAGCAGCAGCTGCTGCTGCAGCAGCAGCAGCTGCAGCAGCCTCCCCTACCCCTCTTTCTTTAGGGTCTGCGGCTGCAGCGGGCTGCAGCAGGGCGTCTCATTACACTTCGCTGCTGCTGCTGCTGCATCGGTTTGGGTTTTTCTGCTCTCTCTCCCTGCCGCGAGCTCCTACGAGCCAGTCTGCTGCAGCAAGCAGCAGCAGCAGCAGCAGACGCCGCTGCTGCCGCTGCAGCATCGCGCGCTTCTCACGCACTCTTCCGCTGCAACACGACTTCCCTACAGCTGCGCCGCCCCCAATTGCTGCTGCTGTTGCTGCTGCAGCTGCGGCGGTCAGGAGGTCAAGCCCCATCCGTTTTCTTCGCTCCAGTCAGCATCGGCAGCTGCTGCAGCAGCGACCGAAGCAGCAGCAGCAGCAGAAGAGCTGTGCTGCAGCACTCTCTAGTCACACCGGCATCACCAGCTCTTTCTAGTGGACGCTTTGTTTCAGCTGCCGATACACCGGAAGCATCTGCCTTGCTATTGGGATACGCGGCTAGGACGCTGCTGCCGCAGAAGCAGCAATAGCAGCAGCAGGAGGAGGAAGGTCGCAGCGACGATAATAATAAGCTTGCGCTGCACGCTTTGTTGGTTATAGTGTGGCGTAGTTTGGGGTGTATGTATGTACGCCTGTTCGTACATAGACACACCTAAATATTCATTTCCTTTTGTTTGAGGTGGGTTGTTTAAGCCCTTTCTTTGATATTTATATTATATTATATCTACTTTCCCGTTCTGTAATGTGCAAGTAGCGCGTTGGTTTCCTGAGCAAAATGGTGGGCAGCGGGAGCCGCAGCAGCGGCTGCAGCAGCAGCAGCAGCAGCAGCAGCGGCAGCAGCAGTAACAGCAGCAGTAACAGCAGCAGTAACAGCAGCAGCAGGGGCCGAGGGCGTCCGCAACGCGCGTGCTCAATACGAGAGGGAGGGGGAGATGATTTGCTTGCTGGCTCTCATATTGGGGCTGTTGGTAGACGTAGAGGGGGCCCTATGTGGTGCCACATATGCAGAGACAGCGTAAGCAAGAGTGAAGATTCTGTTGTTGAATGTACAGCATGCCCAAAGCGCTTCCATCTCGAGTGTCTGCAGCAAGAAGGAATAGTAGGACAAGGAGAGGTGGTCGCTCTCAGCACTTGGCTCTGTCCTCAGTGCTTAGAAGAAGCAGAAGAAGATGAAATTACAAATGATGATAAATGCTTCCTTTGCAGAAAGGTCAGAAAACACCCAACCAAATTTGTCTTTTGTGCATTGCATGCGGTGGATTGTGGGAGGAGTTCTTCTTTTATGTAAAGCAAGCGTGCCATAGGCATCATCGTATATATGCATATATATATATATATGTATATATATATTCTTGTCTTTTCGGCGTTCGTCTCTCAACTAGCGGTCTTTTGGATGTATTTTGGTATTGGATTCTTGTTCCTATGGTGCTTTTCTAAAGTGTACATATGTACATAATGCATGTATGCATAGATCTAGACCAGTATATATATATAATGTATATATGTATATGTGTATATATAAAATATGTATTCCATTTATGCCTCTCGACGATTGCTTACATGTTTATAGATGTTTTTCCTTGGATTATTTTGTTGCATCGGCTTGCACATGTTGCTTTGTTTACTGGTGGTAGTTTTTGTTTTGTTTTAATTGATTTGTTTAGGCGGACGTGGATGATGAGTCTGGGGGTCGCTTAATTATGTGCGACGGCTGCCCCCATTCTTATCATATGTCTTGTTTGAAGCTAACGATAGAGCCGGATGAAGAGAAGTGGTTTTGCCCTGATTGCAACCCCACAGCATTTAATACCGAAGAAATAAGGCGATTAGGCAGAGGTGCAGCAGTACCTCGCAGCGGTGATGCAGCAAACAGCAGCACCTGCTATGTCTGTCAAAGACCAGGAAAGCTTCTGGGGTGTGATTTTTGTGTAAATTCTTTTCATCCGTCTTGTCTGGTTGATGTGGATTGGAATGCAATTGGAGAGGAATGGGAATGCCCCGTCTGTAAGGGCTTTGATCCTCTTGCCAATCAAATGCACAAGCGATGGACTCGGCACGAAATAGAAACCAAAAGAAAAGAAAGAGCGAAAAACTACGAAAAATACAGATCCAAAGTTATGCGGTACAGAAACAGATTCCTCGTCGTGCACCAAAAAGATCTAGGACCCTTCGTAAACCCGAAGATACTTCAGGCGCTTGCAAGGACACTCAAAGGTAAGGAGCCATACGCATGCTGCTGCAATTCTTCCTGCTGCTGCTGCTTTGTGCTGCTGCTGTATGCTGCTGGATTGGTTTTTGTGGATTTTTTGTGTGAGGTGGGGGTTCGCCGATCTGCATTTGTGTCAGTATCTCTTCCTGGCGTCGTGTGTGTGCATCCACCTCTTGCTGAGGTGTATTCGCATGTTTTTCGTGTATTTGTTCTGTTCTTTCTGCAGCAAACATAGCAGGTGGCGGTTCAAAGCGTGGGGGCCGAGGTGGTGGTGTTGCTTCTCGTCTATGCGTGGAGCGTTCTTTGTCGGATGTATTGGAGCAACTCGAAGACGAGGCAGCAGAAGAAGCAGAAAAATTCACAAGACGGGCGTACCGCTCGTGCCGCCACGCATCTGGGCGGCCTATAGAGGGGCTGCCACTGCGGGAAGGCATCACTTTAAAACCCCATCAAGAAGAAGGCGTAGATTGGCTTCTACGCTCTTTCCTCACAGGAGGCGCCATCTTGGCCGATGAAATGGGTCAGCCAAAGCATAGTGCATAGAACAACAACGGGCGTCGTTAGGCATATATATGCCTATATGTTTGTATGTATGGCAGATGTGTATTCTTATATCTTAGTAGATTTAGATGTATGTTATTATAGGCACGTCTGCTTTCGTATGTGTATCTGCATGTATGCCGTGCATGCATTTGGAGTTTTGTATTCGTTGAAGAGGCTGAGCAAGTGATTAAGCCGGCGGGTGTCCTGCCTTTCTCCAGTCATTTCCTTTTTTCTCTCCTCCTCTCTCCATTTATTTAGATACGGTTTTCGTGTGTATGCACAGGTTTGGGTAAGACGATTCAGACCTTGTGTTTTCTCTCGTATTTAAGCGCCATGAAGGTGGATGGGCCACATTTAATTGTTGTACCTCTTTCTACTGTGGGAAACTGGCTGCACGAAATCCACCGATTTACCCCCTCGCTGACGCACATCAAAATCTGCGGCTCGAGAAACGAAAGGCAACATGCCATGCAAGACCGCCGTAAGCTTCGGGATTTTTTGTTGTTTTGCTCTTGTTTGCTGCTGTTTTGTTGTGGTTGCCACTCGCTTTTTTTCTTTATTGCTAGGGTTTAGGGTCGTGCAATTCTGGGCCTTTCGGCATTGGGGGGTTTCTGTGTATGGGTAGTATTTCGTTGCTGTTTCTGTGCGTCATGCCTGTTGATAGCGTCTTTGAAGTGTTCAGGTAAGTTCCAGACAGTTGTTCAGAGGGAAGGAGCATGGGAGCGCGTCTGCTTGTTTTTGTGTGTTTTCAGTGGCAGCAAAAGGCCTTTACGATTTGTACGTCACGACCTACGAGACGGTGAAGAGCGAAGAAGAATTCTTCGTTGAGCAGATTCCTCACTGGCAATGTATTGTCTTGGGTACGTTGGAGAGGCCTGAGGCTCTTTCCCTTGAATTTGACTGATTAGGGTTTGGGGCTTAGCAGTGCATTCTCTTGGTTGACGGCTAGACGAGTGGATTTCTGGCCATGCATGATACTTGAATGATTTGAGTAAGAGCTGTCGTGGGGGCCTCATCAGCTGCGATGCTAAGGGGGCGAGTGTCTTCTCTTCGAGACGCTTAGTTATTTACGTTGAGTTTGTTGTATTTGAGGCTCTAGCTCAAGTCGCTGTTGCCCGTGTTTGGTAGGCCAGGGCAGCTTGTGATCGGTTGATGGGCTGGTTTGGCTGGAGTGGGACTTGTTTGTCCGCTGTTTGTTCGTTTGCTCATTTGTTTGTATGCGTGTTGTTCGTTTGTTCTTTAGATGAAGCTCACCGTATTAAGAACGCTTCCGGCGCGATTCGACACTCTCTCGATCGGGTGCAGGGAAATATGCGTCTTCTGTTAACGGGAACCCCTTTGCAGAACAACGCTCAGGAGTTGTTTACCCTCATCAACTTCCTCATGCCGGACGTTTTCAGGGATTCCCTCGTCATTGAACAGGTATGGGCCATTGCTTGTCTTCGCTTCATGTTAGCCCTGTCGGTGGATTTGTGTATGGATTTGCGTGGTCATGCGTTCAACTCAAACTGTCCTCTCCTGCATGCCCGTATTACCCGCCACCCAGTTCACGAATAACGCCAGGCGCTGTTCATATTCTATATGTGAGTTGCTTTCATGTTTGTGTGTATTTATGTATGTATGCGTGCATTTTTTGTTCACGGTGTGCGGCGCCATAGCTGCCCAAAGGGCCACGAGCACAATGCGAGCCAGGAACACGGCTAGGATCTGCTTTCTTGTGTTTTGTGAACCTGTGAATTTTTCGTTTCCACAGGCCTTTGCTCAGAACGCGAAGTCTGCCGCGGGGAAATCCGGCAGCAAACAGCCGCGGGGTCGTTCAAAGGCAGCTGCGCTGGCGGAGATGGATGTAGATACGATGTTTAAACAGGAGGATTTGAACAAAATAAGGCAGCTGCTAGACAGAGTTATGCTACGGCGTCTAAAGGAGCAGGCCATTGCACTGCCGCGGAAAGTCTTTCATGATATTTGGCTTCCCATTTCCGACTTGAGCGCAAAGTGGTACCGCAGACTTCTTGAAATCAAATCCCTCCAAGAAGAAGCCCGGTCGAACTCTGCCCGAGTCAACTTCAGAAAGATGCTCGGCCTCGTGATCAAAATGCGCATTTTGTGGTAGGCTCGTGTGCGAGACCTTTAGCGTCCTTACGGAATTTTTACACTTTGCTTTGAAAATGTTGAAGTTAAATGCAGAACTTCATACCAACACCGCGGCTGCTTGTTTCTTGAACGACGCAACACGCTGCTGGTGCCTGTGTCTCTGCTTGCAGCGCGCACCCTAAGGGCGTTTGTGCAAGAGAGTCGCAGCTGCAAAGGCTGCAGGCGTTCTTTAGCCAAGAAGACCCGGCGCTTCAGGAGGAGGTGACGAAGGCAGCAAGAGAGTTGCAGGCCGTTGAAGGCGCTGCCCACCTTGCTGGGTCCTCAAAGTTGTTGTTTTTAGACAAGTTAATGTGCCATTTGCATTTCTTGAACTGCAAATATGTCCCGGCATACGAGGTGAGGACGACGCCCTTGCTATCTGCAGTCTATATCCTTGCAAGAATTGAAAATTTCAGTTTCAGCCTTTGGCTGTGGTGACATCTTTCTGAATGTTGTTGCGTCTGTCCTATGTGGGGCGCCGCAGAGGGACTACATGGCGCACAAGAACGATGCGGCAACTTACGAGTTTTACAAGCGGCATGAGGAGGCGGTGTTGGCGGCTTTGGCAGAAGGAAGGAAGCCCCCAAGACGACCGAAGCGAAGCGAACTTATTGGGATTCCCGAGTACAGGGCCTTGTTGGAGCGGGGTATGCCGAACAGAGATTTGACGACTGCGAGAGATGAATCGTTTCTGAAGGAAGGGCTCTTTGCTGCAGAGCCGGTGATGCCAACGAAGGAGTCCTGCAACCCCGAGCTGCAGGAGCGGAAGAGAGGACAGGGCGAGCTCGACGAAGCGTCGGAAAACGAGGGAGTGGAAGGACGGAATCAAGAAGTTGATAGAGACCCATCAGATGCAGACGTTGTGCTTGTTACAACGGCTCCAGAGGACCAGCCTCGAAGCAGAGCTGAGCGGCGCTCCCGACGAAACCTCATTGTAGACGATGAAGATTTGGTGCAAGCAGACGGCGGTGCTGCAGCAGCAACACCAGCAGCACCGGGGGGAGCAGAAGCAACAGGGGCGACAACGGATGCCGCTCCCTCAACCCCAACAGCTGCAGCCGCTCAGGAATCCGCAGGAGAGAATGAGACGGCGGCGATGACAGTCAAGAGCCCGCTTTCATCCGAGGAGAAGCGGGAAGGAGAGGACAAGAGTAACCTACCGACAGCCTGCTGCACGGGGAGCCCTGCGAGTCACAAAGACCACAAGGAGAGTGTAGAGGCCCTTGATGCGCAGCCTGTGAAGGCGGAGCCCGTCGTCGCGACGGTTCCTCAGACACAGGCTGAAGATACGAAGAGGGAGGTACCTGTTGTACCAGCATCACCAGCAGCAGCAACACCAGCAGGAACACCAGCAGCTCAGAGCACAGACGGCCAAGTAAAGGCACAGGAACCGTCACCCGAAAGCGATCGCAGCGACCTCAAGAACGGCGGGGGAGAGAAAGCAGCGAAGACCGACGCCGCCAATACTCCCAGGGTGCAGCGACTGCTTATTTTCACGCAGTTTCAACTCGTTTTAGATGAACTTGAGGCATATTGCAAGTACAGGGGATGGCGATACCTGCGGTAAGGAGGCAGCATACACCTCTAGTCGGTGGCAGGTGTTTGTTGTAGCTTATGCTAGCAGGGAGGCGTTTGCTTTGGGCTACCGAAGAGGGTTAACCTTCCAGTAATATGGAGGGCTGTGGTGTGTGAATGCACGGTGCGTGCTCTGTGTTGCACTTGTGTGGGTATGTTAGGCTGGACGGGTCAACGAACAAGTTTGTGCGCGAGTTGGACATTCGGGATTTCAACAATGACAACACGTGCTACTTCGTCTACCTAATCTCCACCAGGGCTGGTGGCCTGGGTATTAACTTGACGGCGGCGAACCACGTGGTGATATACGACCATGACTGGAACCCGTTCATAGATCTTCAGGCGGTAGACAGGTAGGCTTTGCTTTTCCCCCCCATTGCTACACCTTTGCTTCTTTCATTTCCCGTATTCTGGATTGTATGGTTCTCAACTGGAAGCGTTCAAGGCTCTGCATCCTTAATCCTGATACAAGGTTTCGTTGTAGTGCCTGCGGCTAAAATGGTCTGGAGGGCTTGGGGGGCATTTCGATACCAATTGCGGTAGCTGTTTCTCGAACTAAGACATTAAATGTTAGCAGCACGACTATTGAGCGTTGTTCTTTTACCGGCTGTCACGTAGAAGAGAGGCGTAACGGGGGCTGCGCGACAAACTGCTGTGCTGCTGTTTTGCTGCAGAGCCCACCGCATTGGGCAGCAGCGCGAAGTTCACGTTTGGTCGTTGGTTAGCGAGTGGACTGTGGAGGAGCGCATGGCTTTCCGACGCGAGCAGAAGCTGCGTCTAGACAAACTGCTGGTGCAGCAGCAGATAGAGGAGGAGGCGGAAGCTTTAGATGGAGAGGACGGCGAAGACATTAAGGAGCAGAGGTCCGAGAAGATATCAACAGACGAAGTCCGAAGGCTCATGCTTCATGGCAAGAAGGCAATTGTTGTACGTAACTCCACAGCACGGCGAACTCCAGTGCAGCCCCAAGTGTTGTGCGCCAACTTTTCAGCTCTGTGCAGCTGAGGCGGTAAAACAGCTTCGAGCAGCTATGCAGCAAGCTCAATGATAGCGTCTTACAGCTTATGTTGCTGAGTGAGAGTTTGTTCTTCTTGTCGTTTCGTGCTGCAGCAAATGGCGGCAACTGGCACTGAGGACATCGGGAACATGTACCTGGAGGATCTGGTTTCGCGCCCGAGGCAACCGCTCCCAGTGCTTGGCGAGGACGAGGAGCCGTTGGTGTTGGAGGCGTCGGCGTCGTTTGAGGAAGACGTGGACGAGAAGAACTTGGTCGACATCAACGAAGTCATGGATGAAGAGGCTGAGGAGCGGCGCAACCAGCAGCACCTGGCGGAGGGCACTGAGGAGCCGCCAGCGCCAGAAGGGCCCTGCGAAGGCGCAGGCGGGAAACCCTCCACTGACGGGGATGAGGCCAAACCCAGCGGAAGCACATCTCCTGGTGGGGCTGAGGAGGAGTGCGAGATGTGCGAGGCGACGGCGACAGGCGTGGGCGGCAAGGGAGGCCTCGAGGCGGAGTTGCAGAGTGCGGGGGTCTTGTGGCGCTCAGGAAGAGAACGCAAAAAGCCAGTGGCTCTCTACGTTCCTCAGGAGTTCACTCAGCGGTGAGTGGGGAAGCTGGTGTGCCCTCGCGTGCGGTCTACACGGAATATTGCCTTATTTCTACGTAAATTCTTTTGGATCTCCTTTCTTGCTTGTACTTTTCTTGAGTGGGGTTTTGCTTGTGCCTGTGGTCGGTTCCTGGAGGGGAAAGGAAGCTATGCTGCTGATTTGCGTGCTATCTATCTCAGGGAGGAGCGGCGGAAACTGCGTCACGAGACGCGCTGCTTCGTGTGCGGCAACGGGAAGGACCACGTGCAGAGCTCGGTAGACCGAGAGGGGAAACCGGTGGAGGTTGCGTATGGAGATTTGGTTTGTTGCAGTGGTTGCCCGAAGGTTTATCACCGCTGCTGCGAAGGCCTGCCCAAAGACGTCAAGAAGAGCTGGCGTTGTCGCTGGCACGAATGCTGTTTGTGCTTCCGCAAGACTTCACAGTGCGGCAACATGCTCATTCATTGCGCCCGCTGCCCCACCTCCTTCTGCTACGACTGCTTCCCGCCAGATTACTGCCGCTACAACGTAGGCGAGGACTACTACATGCAGCTTCGGCAGCGGGGCATGAACGTAACCCCGCAGAACTGGATCTTGCTCCTTTGCTCTAAGTGCAAGGCTGTGGAGGAGCAGCAGACGCGCCGCCGGCTGACGAAGGAGGAGAAGGACCACGAAAAGCTGATGCAACAAGAGTTGCGACAGCAACAGCGACAGTTGCACCTAGACGGCGCGAGGCTGCGGCTTGAGAAGGACGAGATGAAGCACTTGCAGCGCCAGAGGGCAGAGGAGGAACGGCGCTGGTTTGACCATAAACAAGCAGTTGATAGGCTGGACGAGGCTGCAGAGATCGCCTTGAGACAGGCGTACCAGCGGCTCTTCCCTGCTGCTTTTCTTGCGGAAATAGAGAAGAGATCGGCAGCAGCAAAAGCCGCACAGAGGGCCTCTCGAGAGGCTGCTGTGGCAGAAGCAATGAGTGCGGCTGCTGCTGCAGGAGCCGATGGGCAAGCTGCTTTGGCGTCGGCAGCAGCAGCAGCAATAAAGAAGGCGTCGAAGAAGCCGACAAACCAACTGGCGAACATGAAGCTGCCTTCTCAGAGTCTTTCGGTTTGTGACAACTGTCGATTTCCCTGTCACGGAGTTAAGGATTACCCAGGTCCCTGCTGTTTCCCTGATGAAGTGATTCAAAAGTTTGTGGCTCGCGCGCGGCCGGCCTCGCAGTCCGAGCAGAATTCGGGAGCGGGAGGCGCAGGAGGGGCGGGGGGAGCAGATGCCGTGATAGACCTGGACGCTTCCCCTGGAGAAGGTGGAGCAGCGAAGGAGGGTTCCGATGCATCGGCTTCGCCGGTCATCCCACAGAGTGCATTGAGGGCGCTCGCTAGCTCAGCTGCCTTGCTGCAGGGCGGGTTTGCGGATGCAGGGGGGGGTGCCTCGGCAGCAGCAGCAGCAGCAGCAGCAGGCAACGACCAAAGAGTGAAGTACATGCAACGTCAAGTCTGCGCGGCGTGCCACGAGTGGCGCATAGGCAAGCGCTCCCACACGCGGAAGCACTGCCCGACGCTCACGACCGAACAGCTGCAGGAGGTACGGCTTCCCCTCTGTGGTTCGCATTTTCCCGTTGTCATCCACTCGAAAGTTCATTCTGAAGGTCTTTGGTAGTTCTGTATTTCCTAAAAGCCAGCGGAGTTCTTGTTGCGTCATGCGTTTCTCGCTGCAGTATGATGAACGGCGAGCCAAAATGCGTCTTGTGGCGGAGTTGCTGCTTACAAAGGAACCCATTCCCGACCCGAACCCGAGTTCATATGCTTCGGCATCTCCCCAACGGCTCAAAGCATTCTTCCAGCAGTACCAGGAAACGGTGAGCCTCTGTTTCTCTGCATATTTTTGTTGTGCTGCCCTCTTGAACTCATGGATACACCGCAGATTGTGCTGTGTGGCCGTCCGTGGTAGCTGATTGCCAGTCAGCGCCCGTGTAGGTTGCTAGCACCTCTGGTTGAGAAGTATTCTCCCCTACACCGGTAGCGCAGTGCTGCGAGTGCAGGTGAAGATTTCATCTCCGCCTCCTGCTTTGTGTCTCTGCAACAGGCTGACCGGGTGTTGGAGGAGTGCATGGTGGCTGCTGGCCTTCAGCATGCGATCGCCTCGCGCTTCAGCGCGAGCAAAAAGACCGTGGGTTCGCCCATTGGTCAAGCCTCCGCAGCAGCTTCTCAGGCATCCCAGAACAATGTGCCCTCTCTGAACAACGTGGCTGCGAGCAAAGACCGCATTTCGATGATTTTGAACCGTAGCAAAGAGTTGCTACTCCTGAAGCGGCAGACGGAACTACAAGTCTTGGCGACTCTCTCAGCCGCAAACGGTCGAGGTCCGGGGCCGAACATGGCTAGCCTGCACAACGATCAGAAGAAACTTGAGCTTGGTGCGTCGGGTGAGGGGGAGAAGCCTCTGATGACACCTCCGTCAGACACAAACAGCGAGGTTGAAGTGATCGGAGTTTCGAGGGTGGGTGCGCCTGCGTCGGGGGTTTCGTCTGTGGCCCCGGGGGCTAACTGTGTCCCATCTGCCGCTGCAGCTGCTCCTGCAGCAGCTACTGTAGCTGCTGCTCCAGAAGGTGCAGTAAAGGTGGCTGCTGGTAAAAGACAAAGCATTGATGGGTCGAGTAGCGGCGCCCGCGGCGCCACCGTCGCGACAGTTTCTGCCGCATCGAAGCGACAAAGGAGAACCGTACCCATGAAAACGGCTGATGCAGTGGCGGCGTATGTTCAAGCGGCAGAGATGGGGATTCCAGGCGCCGGGGGCTCTATTGCTGCATCAGCTGTAGCAGCAGCTGTAAAGCAAAAGTCAATCATTGACTTTTTCACGTCCAGGAACAGAGCGGCAGCTTCCGGTATTGGGGGACTGACGAAGCAGCCATTGCTAGGGGGGGCAGGAGGGCAAGGAACCTCGCGGCCGGGAGGAATGCCTGGTGCAGCTTTAGCCCCCTGGGGCGCTAAACAAGCCTCAGACACAGAAAGCGATTGATCCGCTCGCGCCGTCTCTTTGTGAAGTGGAAACGGGCAGCGAGGGAGACACGGAAGTGGCTCCGCATTCGACTTTGAGCAAGGCCTAGCGCCCTGTTGTGTATAGTGAATTACTTACTCCGTACTCGGCGGCTCGCAGGTCACCAACAAGGGACGCTGAAGCACTAATTGAGGGACCGGTGCATGTCAATGACTGTTGGGGGCAACAACGCAGGTTGGTCGCTCCCACGCCGTGCAGTGTTCGTCTTTGCCGCTTAGACGCTCTCCGCAGGTCACTGTGCCTAGCAGAGGGAGCCTCAAGGCAGCATTTGCTGAGGAGGGCACTCCGTCGCCTACACCCACACGTGTCTCAGCAGCAGCGGTGACCGCATGCTGTTGTTACTAATCGGTTGTGGCGTTGCTTTTGCTGTTCTTTCCTCTGGCGGAGGGCGCGCGAAGCGTCATGCAAACCCTACCCGTGAAGTTTCTGGGTAGCTGTTTTCGACTGGCGGTGCGCCTGCGCATTCCACGGTTGGCAAGTGGATGGTGAAACTTGAAATGGGCCTGGCAGTGACCAGGATGTTTGCGGCCGCAGTGACATTTCAATAATTCGCTCATCACAGCTGCGTATCCACAAGTTCCATTGCAACCACTACCCATCACACACAAGAGAGGATCTCGCGTTTTCAGCACTTGTTCTTAGCGAGCTTGGCTGCCGAACTGCACCAGTTCACCGGGTACACATAAAATAAGAAGGAAACACGGGGTTTCACAGGTGGCATTAGAGCCAGGCCTCTTCTACCTGGCAGTATGCTCATCGCATGTGGTTTGGCTCTACACCCGGCAAGCAGACCTAGTGTTTGCTGCGAGGAAGCGGAGCAGAGACCTATACAGACGTACAGACGGCCAGCGAAGAGGGATAACTTTTAAGAGGGGAACACCCAAACGCTGAGCTGCCCAGATCTGCTACAGCAAGAAGCGTTTGGCTCCCAGAGACTAAAAGTAACCCATTTTCAACCAGTCAAATACAGCGGGGGGTGTTATGAAGAGGACTGGGAGGCTGCTTATATAACAGCTGCTTAGGTTCACTAGGGAGAAACTACAATCGTTATCCACAACGACAGAAAAGCAGCAAGTCAATGTTTCTACGTAATATGTTTCTATTAGGCCTTGCAGAGAGTGCCTCTCACGCGAGCTATGGTGACTGTGATCAGACCTAGTTACGACAGCTGGATTTTCATTCATACAAGTGTATAGCTAGAGTTCTGAGGAAATGAAACTGGCGGCCCTTTCTCCTGGAAGAATGCATGGTGGTTTCTCTGCACTGCGTCCAAAAGTAACAAACAAGTGCCCTCTGGAACAGCTCTTCACTGCATAGAGCGCACAGCAAGACCACTCGGGCGTACATAGCACACCGCCCCTGTCGCCGTTGGAAGATCATATGCACACTACCGTTGATAGTTTGCCGTTCTTATTATGTTTGTGGACGACTTTCTGCTATACAACTCAGCTCCGACCTACACCCGTTGTGGATACAACAGCAGATAAAGTGCTGAGGAATTTGAAACGCAATTTAAAATGCGAGGAGGGTTTCAGTTGCGTTGTGTACACAGCTACAACATGAGGGACGATCTGGGTCACACACGTACGTTGTCGGACGAGACACGAGGGGTGCGGGCGCGGCGAACCAGTGCGTGGGCTTCACAAAGTGGGCAGGTCTTCACAAGCCCAACTAAATATATATTATTTGTGTCAATAAATCGGAATAAGGAGGCTCAGCCTTCATATGTCTTCAGGCGAACAGCAAATCGAGTGTACAGGGCCCAGGCAACCCCAAGTATGGGTGGGCCCCGCAGCCAATCGGCGTGCCAGCTGCCCATGCAGCATGGAACTAAATCAAAAGGCATAAATACTGGGCATCCGTTCCTCCAAAATGCTTAGTCTTTAGTAGATATCCGAGCTCCGGCGGAGGGATCGTTGACTCTGTAGCCGCGCAAGTCCTGCATCGATCGCGAGCACCTGCGGGTCACCAGTCTTCTTTGGTGCCACGCGATTCCTAAATAGCTCAACCAGCTTGTTTCCAGGTACCAAGCAAATTTCCAGACGAGCGCAGAAGCTGAGTGCTGTCTAAACGAATTGAGAGTCCTCGAGTTCCGCAGAGTAAATATCTAGGAATGCTGACCATACATTGGGAGCCTCGCTAAATCATCCGTTCTATTCGACAAGATTTTCCCCTTTGACTGGACAGGTGAAAAGGGGAAGTAAAACGGGGTGTACGAGAGCCTTCTACTCTTTTCATCCACAGCCCAGCCCTGAAAACAGAGCAGTGCGCCTGCAGTGGAGTCCGCCACAATGATGTACCCACCGAGGCAAAGCGCACGCAAGGATCCGTGGACGACCACGTAAGTTTCCCATATGTTTTCGCTTCGTTGCGTGCGCGAGTCTGAGTATTGAATTATTACACGATTCGCTGCCAAAGCAGCAGTACCTGCCCAGAACTTGCGGCGATTTTG
The DNA here is from genome assembly GCF_000499425.1 of Eimeria acervulina. Classification (NCBI taxonomy): domain Eukaryota; phylum Apicomplexa; class Conoidasida; order Eucoccidiorida; family Eimeriidae; genus Eimeria; species Eimeria acervulina. Next base: position 26,444 of record NW_013547315.1, read on the forward strand.
TTAGGGTTCGCGCAAGCTATCTCAAGCCTAGCCCCTATATGGACGCTTCGCGCCAACAGAAGTTGTTGCAACGGAAGAGAGAGGAAGAAAAAAACCATCACTCAGTCAAATTACAAACCATGACGACAAAGGTTAGCTACGTTTCTCTGCTACAGAGTGCAGCAGGAACCGATGCAAAGAACAACCCCTAGTACTGGTAACGATCGACAGTTGGTAATTCGTTAAAGGATGTCATACGGTCGGACACCGTGCAAAAGGAAGGAGATATGCCACTTTGCTGGAAGGAGAAGCCAGTGGAAAATCCCCAATAGCTGCATTTGCATGCCTCTCTGCCACGCAAACAGCACCTACCACAGCGATCTTGCATACATTATTTTGTGAACCACGGTACCTAATGGTCATAGCCTTCTTCCTGGAGTGAATCCAGAGGGTGGATCCCCCGCCTAGATAATGTTAATTTGGAATAGGCATTGCGCTTACCCCTGCAGAGAGCTGACGGATCGCCAGACCTGTGTAATAGCCGTGAAGCACCAGTAAAGCAGACGGAAGATTCTATCTCTTCGGCGTCACCGCCTAAGCCGCTTGATGCTCCAAATGTAGGCGAAGTACATGAGCAAAGTGGTCTTAGTACAGGAGAGGGAAGGGGGTAAAGGAAGTGCAGTGGCTGTTGAATACGGGGCACTGCCTTTATTCCCCTTCTGCGTTTAGAAACGTCTGTTTCCAGTCATGCCGCGCCATATAAGTTCCATTTATAGTTAGTTCCACCCAGTCAACGGTGCGTAGTGACTCTGCTTTAGTTCAGCTCAACTAGCGTGCCGCTCAAATATCCCACTCTACCATAGTATTGTGATGTTGCTGATCGTCCGCACCGACCAGGTTGTAGCAGATACAGCAGAGCCCACGACACAGTCTCTTCAAGGGATGCAAACGATGGCAACCAGTGACGACGCTGCTCCGTTGCAACACCGAAAGACTACACAAGAGCTTACTGAAGAATTCAAAAACTTGAATGTGAGGGTCCAGCCTTTCAGCCAAAGCAAAGATTTGCTACACTTAAAACCCCCTCTTATGAGAAAGTAGGGACGTCGAATGGCAGCAGCACTGCCAGAAAGTGCAATACACTGCGCTGCAGCATGAGTGCTTTGACGATTCCGCCCGCCAGCGGCTGACGGCTCGCAGCTTTCCATGGCATGCGCTGAACTCTCTGTGCAGTGGGCAAAGGTTGACGAATATAACTCTTTTAAAGCGAAGTTAGTAGAACAGGCGTGCGCAGAAGAGCGCATAAGGAGAAAAAACTGGCTGAGGAGCGAACTTGAGGCTCAACTTGAGGAGCAGCGGTGAGTGAATTAGCCACTAGTGACAGTAGTCGTAATTTGTACCTTTTCTTAACGAATATTCTATGGTGCAGATAGAGCAAAAGTTGAAATGAATGGCTTGTTGCGGTACAATAAGTCGCTCACGCACACTCAAGCTGTGTCACGTTTCACTTCCTCCGCCGGTTGTGTTTCTGAAGGCGCCAAAAAGAAGCTGCAAAGCTAGACGACCTCGAATGCGCAAAGAGGCTGCAGCAAGACCTGGAGCAGTGGAAGTTCGTCCTTTTCTTAAATATAGCTTGCTGCCAACCCTACTTCGTTGAGCAAAGTTTTGAGTTAGTGGGACAGCAGCATACTGCGTTTCTGAATCCAGGGAACAAGAACGCGCAAAGCAAAAGGCTGCATATGAAAAGATGCAGCTTCAAAAAGAAGTCCTTGATGCGCAGATGCTGGAAAGGCATAAACTTGAGGAAGTACGTGGCTGCTCGTTAATATTGTCCTTTGTTTGAGGTAGACCAACAATGCCAAGCATGAATAAATAACATTTCCCCCGTACCACGGAGGGCAATACAGGTGCACCAAGGAGAAAGTCCGATGCGAATTATGTGCAGGAATCCAAAGCCGAGCAGTTGCGGGAAAGCCGTGAAATCCTTGAACAGGTGTCAAAGGACATTGAAATCGAGAGACGGATGGCCTTGAGAGCAAAGCAGCAAAAGGCTCGTGCCATGCAGGAAATCTTGGAGGTTCGTTTTTTGCGCTCTTCAGCAGTGGAGAAGACTTGGGTTGCGCACACACCTCCTTGCACGGTTCTAATAGCACTCCATTATCCACAATCTGGAGGCGGAACAGTCATATTGAGCACAGCGTTGCAGGGGAAGTACCGGCGAGGAGCTACCACCAAGTGTGAGTTTCGCTTAATGGATTTGGTGAAGTTGCCTCCAGGTGACAGCTGCGGAACGCCGACTAGCTGAAGCACGCGCGAAGAAGGAACAAGAGGAAGATATGCGTCTTCTGAAGCTGAACGTTCAGTTAGAGAAGGAGGCAGCCGAGCGTTCCAAGCAAGAGCGCCAGATGCTACTCAGTTTGCATCAAAGCCGTGCGGACAAAATTGCCATGCTTGCAACGGTTGACAAGGCAAGGCAAACTCTTTATAGCAGGGCTTTTCACGTGAATGAACGACATGCAGTTGTTGTAGTCACCCTCGGGTGCCTCGCCATAAGCTACAACACCGCATGTGCTCTAAAAAACACATGCGGAGACAAAAATATAAGAGCGCTGCTTCTGTGAAGGGAGTAACTTTGCTAGTGCCGGGCTGCTTGCGAAGCATCTGTGTTGCCGCGACTTTCCAGAAAGAGTTGGCCACGCAGTATGCACTGAAGCGGGATGCTGCAGACCAAGCTCGAAAGGAAGCCATGGAAAAGGAAGCTGCGGCCCGCAAGAAGGCGGTGACCATGCACACAACCAAATTAGTTACACCAAAGCTGTTGTTGTGGGCCTCTTGGCAATATGCATTTGGCCACTAATGCAGGAAACGCAATGCTCACTTTGTTCTTGTGCTACTGCGCGTGCAATTGTGGTTGACCCAGGAACAACTGAAGGTTCATGAGTTTTTGAAGTTTCAACAAGAAGAAAAACAGCGGCAGAAGAGGATGGAAAAGCAGGAGCGCTACGAAATACAGAAACAACAGGAGCTCGATGCAGAAGTGCGCGGTGTTTGCGCAACCACAGCGCAGCAAAACGCTTACCGAAGTTTCTTGCGCACTCATTGTGGGACTAGCTGTGCGAACTTCAATTACATGCGCTTGACACTGCGTCGGGCTTACTTTCAGGAGTACAAACGGAAGCAGGAGGTGGAGCTTCGCAACAGAAGAGAACTTTGCAAGCGTCAGCAGGATCTCCTGATCCAGCAGATGGAGGAGCGAAAGCACAACAAGGATATTTTGGTGTGCAGGAGACCAGTCGCGCGCATGATTACCACTGCAAATGCAAATGCTCTAGTGCCTGTCTAACCCCGGACCAAGGCGCAGAACCACCGTAACAGCTCTTGCGCACCTTACCTTTGGTAAAGTGATATCCATAGATGTGTCAAGCATTCACTTCCTTATCTGCTATACTTCTCCACTTGTGGTGCAGGTTAGCCAGACGGAGATGAAGCTAAATCGGCGCCTTCTTGAGGAAGTCAACACCTATCTGGCCAGCAAAGCACAGCCCCTCCAAGATCAACCAAATGCTAGCATTTAACTGATGATTCACCTCGTGCCCGAAGTCCAAAGGGCTTAGTCACGCTAGCTAAGAGTTGCACCTTGTGCGTTCGTCTGCCACTGAATGTACCCACTGATGCGTTTCCTTAGGGTGGCAATTACCGCTACTACAAATAAACTTAACATGTGGCTGTAGGGTACTACACCTGCGAAACCACTTCATGACGCCATAGCAACAATTGTTTCATTAAGGCGTACTATGCGTTCTTGCTTCTACAAAAAAGTTAGCACCCGCCTCAAAAACTGAAAGGCTGTGCGGCGAGTACATATTTCGAGTTCTTTCCAAAGAGCTTAATGTGTAGCCTTCGTCTAGCTAATGGAGTAAGGAAACGTAACAAGTGCATCCGAAGAGGGAAATACTAGCCCAGCATTGCAGCTCCGCTGCTGAAGGCCATTCGTAAAAGAGAAAATAAGCTAAATTCCGTTAAAAAGAGCGATGAGCCTGAATACGCCCAATATCACGACAGCATTCAAGACGCAAAAGCAACTTCGAACCCTTTGTCAGCTGAGATTGCATTAGCGAAAGCGCTGATATCATCAATCACAGCGTGACGCGTCCCAAGATGCAAGCCTCAAGAAGTGAGACGCTCGCGAGCTGTACGCGCAGACAATGGACAGCTTATTAATAGCCGCTAACAACCATCGAATGGTCCGAAGAGGAGCAAGCAGGCAGTGATCATTCTTCACTGGCTTTCCTGGTAGGAGAGGCCGAGACGTAACGTTGTTTAATCATGTTGATGCGAGCCATCTTATACTGTAGATGAGTATTACCCAGGGACCCTACGAGATCTTCAACTTTTGGTGGTGGGGGTATGCGCGAAAAGTCTAGTGGTTTAAGGATGCGTCTGTTCATATATTGCTTGGACTCCTCGTTGCGTGAGTTGGCGATGCAATGAACTTCCGGGGCACTTGGAGCCTGTGGGCCCTTTGGAGGATATAGGAACACAGTAGGACCTTTCTCCGGGTCATGAGAAGGAACGTATTCCCATACAGCAGGCATTGTTGTTGTGTTTACGGGTGCGGGCTTCGGTTCCTCAGGAATTGTTTCTTGGCTCACGCCTACTGTGGTGTGCGCCTGCGGCTTGGCATCCAAAATGGCATCTTGTGTTGGTTTAACCACAGTGACTGTTCCGATAGAAGGCCGCTTGGGGGGTTCCATGCCCTTCAGTGCATACCGAGCCTCTTCAAGAGCCCGTTCAGCCTTTGCTTCTTGAAGTACCATTTTTTGAATGACTTTGTTTGTTGCGTCCACCACATCCACCAGCTTGCTGTCATCTTTAAGCGCACCCGCTTCAGCTGCTGCCAGAAGAACACCAGACCTAACATCATTCTCGAATTTTCGTCGCTCTTCATGGAGGTAGTTGTACTTCGCCGCCTCAATGTCTTCAAGCTTTTCGTCTGACAGCGTTGGAGGGGAGCCAGACTGCCCCAGAACAATCAAGCTGCTCTGGTCTTCAGGCTTCAACGAGCGCCTGCGCTCAGCCGAGTCAATGTAAAAGAATGACTTGAAGAGGGGAAGTGGCGCATGATTTCCCTTTTCATCATGCAGCAATTGAGAAACGTTTACGAACTCTCCGGGAGCAGTGCCTGACAGTCCCGGAATTCGGTATATCATAGTCCGCTCATTGACGTCGTTACCGCTCTCAACATTCTCTGTCACCTCTTCACACACGGATTCATCTTCTTCAAAGTCTAAGTCCTGCTTCGCGTAGCGTTCATTCATTATTGCTTTCTCGCGTGCGGCCGCTGCTCGCCTTTGACGCGCCTGCCTGCTCTTCTCCGGAATAGCTCTGAGGGGATCATCCAGCATAATAAGCGGCAAATAGGAAGACGGCATCACTCCTTGTGGAGGCATATATGCCATTTCAGCAGCCATGCTCCCTGGATAAAGCTGACGACCCTGTACGGCCGCTTCTTGCATCTCCTTTGCGTATTGGTGGGCCCGCTGGACAGCCACTGACGCATCGTTTATAATGCATCTATCTACACCGGCTAGCATGAACTTGGCAAGAACTCCATCCTTATGAGAGCTAGTCACATCTTCTATCTTTTTGGCCCGAGCAGCGGCTTGTGCCTTCATATACTCAACACGCTCCTTTAGTGTCTTGTTCCTCTCCTTCAACGCTTTGAGGCGTTCTTCCTCTGCCTGGCGTCTCTTCTCTTGTTCCCGAGTTGCCTCTTCCAGTGCCGTCTTTCGTTCTGATTCTTTTTTCTCAAGTTGTTCTGCAGCTTGGGTAATGGTATACTGAGCAGTGTGAGCATATCGGTGCAAAATAGAAAGTTGGGGTAGATCACCTTTTTCGTGGCACCGCTGCAAGTACACATGAGCCTGAGAAAAAGCTACGGAGGCCTCATCCCATGAGCCCAGGCAATCCTTTACTATTTCAAGTCTCCCCTTATTAACCCATTCCTCGAATGTGGACCACCGACCGTTGAACAGAAGGACCCTCATCAGAGAGGCCAATAAAGGGGCACAATCAACGTGAAGCGCCTCCCTTGTGGTTGATTCCACGAATTTAATAAAGACTTCTGCATGCTTGAGCGATCTGTCAAAAATGGAGTCCTTGACAGTGCCTCCTACCCACTGTCCAAGATATAGTTGAGCAAGCAGCAGATTGCAAGCCGCGTACAGCCAATGGTGCGTCCCCAAGACAGCCTCAATGCTCTTGATTAAAGAGCCCACATCAACTGTCCACTGTGGCGTTGTGGGAAAGTTGAATTTACTCTGCAACTCTAAGTAGAGCCTCTCGAAGTAGTCTTCCATGCCAATCGGCATGTCGTCGTCTGTGAAGCGGCTTTTGCAGCTTCCGCATACCCAAATGCCACTGCTGTTCCTCTGGCAGTACATTGGAGGAGGTACGTCCAGCTGTAGGGATCCATCCATGACATCAGAAGAGCCGGAGCAGGCGTTGCTGATGGAGCGAGACGTCTGCTCTTCACTTTGTGAATCTCCCAGGCCCATGTCAGTGCTTCTGCTTCCCATTGAATTCATAGCGTAAATAGACAGCTTCAGTGATCCAGAGGCACTCTTCATCTTGCCCTCACCAATCAATTTTTGACTCGTCTTTGATTCGTAGTCGGAAAGTTCCCCAGGTGAGCGGTCGCTATTAGAAGCGCTGTCGGAGAGTTCATTGGATCCTCTGGTGCGTTCATCGCTATCCAAGGAGCCTTCACCGAAGTCGCTTTGCTCTTCGTCCCTAGATTCCGACAGCAGCTGCCCACCATCCGATATGTCGGCCTCCTCGTCCTCCGGTGTTGAGTCCCTGCATGCTGCAAAGCGCTCCGCCTCGTCATCGCTTGATTGCAGGGTGATCTTGCTGCCATCATCGGCGAAAGCCTGAGCAGAAGTGTTTTCGACGTCTATGTTGGCCAGCCCTGAAGGAGCGCCTTTCGCACCCTCCAGTTCACCATTAGCACCCTCAGGTTTCTCGCTGCCCCCTCTACGCAAGCTATTTGATGGGGAAGCAGCAAGGGCTTCTGACTGGGGGTCGACAATCTTAAGCTTGACAGGGCGGCAGGAAGGGCAAAGAATCCGCCTTTCCTTCTCGTTCATAGAGCCACAGCGGGTGCATTTACATGTGAAGCATTTAGTCTGCAGGAGCCTTTTGCTGCGGAAGGAAGCTGAGGCGTAGAGCTGGTCGATGTATGTCATCGAGATTACCTCTCCAAGTGAAATATCACGGGTGGCAAAATAAACCAAGAGCCCATCCAGGTTTCGGTAGGTGACATTGGGCTCGCACGAGTGATTCACCATGGCGGCTTTTGGATAGAGGCCCCAGCTGCCACTGGAAGGCAACCCATGAGCATTTCGCTTCATCTTCGCAAGGAACGACTTGAAAGGCTTCGCTAGGTCAATGCGTTTATTGGCCCTTGCCACGAGAATGCACCATAGAGACTCATCTTCCGAAAGGTCCGAATGGAACCCCTGAAGAGAGTCCAATGCGGCCTTTTGTTCGCTAGTGAGGTTCATAAATGTCGTCCACATCGACTCAGACTCAATATCACAAGTTAGCAAAGGCATTTCGACAAATACAACCTCACCCTTTTTGACCTGAGTAGTGGCGAAGAGCCCTTTGCCGCCTACCGATGCATCGTCGCGAGTCTCAACAAGGCTCTGAGGAACAGATGCAAGCTCCTTCCTCGATTTCTTGCACATTTCCAATATTTCCGGGAGAAAAATGGTGGCTTGTTCAGCTGGCCTGCCCTCTTTCGTTGGCTTCGTCTTCACAGCCGGCACACTTTCGCCTGAATTTTTCCCTTTTGGATAAAACATTTCCTGACAAAGTCTGCTGAAGCAAGCGTCTACTGGAGGAAGGTCGGTTGGATGGGCGGTGCCTTTTTCAGCCTCTTCCTTTGACCACACATAGGTACCCATGGTGTATACAACTGGCTTGTGCAGAGCATCGTACACATCTTTATCTTCTTTTGTATGAATCGAGTTGACATCTACCTTGCCAGGTGGTCGTTTGGGGATGTTTGCGATGAACTTTGCAGTTGCTGCGCATCCAACCTCAGTGGAATCTCCCCTAGAAGTCCCACATCTGCCTGCGTTAGGGTTTATGACAGGCTCCAGATATATTGGAGATGGCCTCCCAGAAGTGAATTCAGATCTTAGGCGGCCAGCTGCGCGTTCAACGGCTGAAGAGCTGCTGCTCTGGCGACTTATAACGTTCACAGCGCAGCCGATAGCACGAACCTGTTTACTGCCAACAACTTCGACGTAATCGGGGGGCACTTCTGAAGTTTCCGCCGGTCTCTTCAGCATCTTGCCGGCTTCCCCACTTAAGGCTCCGACTCTTTCCCGCACGGGTCCCACAAAGGCCTTAGTTACCTCACGCACCGGAATTACTTGGGTGAATTCGGGATCTTGTTTTCTGCCGAGATAAGCAGCGGCTTGGGGGCCGAGTTTGTGGGGGCGAGCCGTGACAGTCCGTGTGGGCGCTTGCGGGGGAATGCTGATGACTTCGTCATGAGTGGGCTCCTGGGGAACTGGTTCGACGCCTAATATCTGGGCGAGGGTGTATTCGGAGGCGTGTCTCGCTGGGATGTTGAATTTCTGGAGGTTTTCGACGAGCTGCTCGTACGGAATATTCCCGGTTCCGTCGGCTGGGTTTGTCCACCGCTTGATGTGTTCGGGAGCGACGGCTGCAAAGTGACTCAACCATTTTTGTCCTTTACATGGTTCTTCTTCCGAAGCTTCCTTTTTTCCTGCTGTGGGAGCCACTTCTGACTCTTTGGCGGTGGAGTCGGTGGCGCCCAGGACCTTGGCAACCAGTGAGCGGAGCCCAGACAGGGGCTCAGCACCGGCAGAGTCCATAGTGAGGCTTGAATCCACCAAAAAATGGGAAGTTTATGAGTTTCAACTGCTGGGGAATTGGAAAGGTGTGAGGTTTTGAGGTTCTAGGAGCGCTAGTCTCCGACGCTGAACATCGGCAGTGCCGGCACCAGTGCAACGGTTCAAGGACCAGTGCTGAAGGCACCGAGGGGACCATGAAGTAGGAGTAATGACGAAGAATGGGTATTCAGTAGAGATATATTCGAAACAAGGAGAAGGAGTTGAAAACACAGGTACTCGGTAGGCTGCGGCAGTGAGCCTACCTGCTAATGACGAACCAGCAGCTGACCAGGCTACCCAGTGCCCGTTGCAGAGTCAATCTGCCGCGGGACCTTGGCTCAAACACATAAAACGTTGAAGTTGTGAGTTTGTGTCACCTTTTCTGGATGCATATGGAGGATAAGCGGCGGCTGGTATGCAGTAAGCTCCAAGACTGCGCCTTGTGTAGTCCGAGGCGCTAGCAGCTGTTGGAAGCGGCGGCAGTGCCTTCCATACCTTCTTCTTGAGAAACCAAAACCACCACTTGGCTAGTTTCGTTACCCGTATTACAGTTCATGCGAGACTGTTGTTTACTTAATGTGAATATTCCTCTTCCTCATCTCTCGTTGCACCAACCGGGCCACGGCCTGAAACGTTTCACCATCGCAGCCAACCGGCTGCTGCGGTACCAAGCGGTCGAATGCATATCTCAAGCAGAAAAACAATATAAAAGAGGAAACACTTGACATTGCTGTCCCAGAACACCAATATAACCTCCTCGGCCACCCGGATATGGGTGCAAGCACTCTCTTTGAAGAACAGTTCGGCTTTCTACTCCCCTTTCCATTGACGACGAAGTCATTAAAGAACTGCGTATGCACTTTCCCTGATTTTCTATTTTTCCACCTGCCGCAAGCGCCAGTCTACGAGACCAGGAGCTGACCCACCTTTAACTGTTGGAGAGCAGGATCAGCCTAATCGGATACTCTTCCCTTCGTATCCCCGTGCGCTTCTCAGTCTAGAGCATACTAAAAGGCAACAACCAAGCATCTTCCGCTTGGCTACTGACCTCACTTACTAGTTCACTCATGGGGCGGGGATCCTGTTACCTTAGGCAGCTGGCTGTGCAAACGTTCACCATATTCGATGCAGCTTATCCCTTCTATTGACGCCCAGATGGAAGAGGGCCTTCTCCTTATGGGCTCACGCAACTAAGAAGAGTACAACGACGATGCGCTCCACATTAGATTCACTCAGTCTAGAAGTGCACTCTCAGGGACGTCAGACGCTACAAGGTTAGTGCCCACTCGAGCACTGCTAACGTGGTGGATACGCTAGTAATGTAGTTAAGGGGTTTTGAAGGCTCGCTAACGCGTGCCACTGCGCAATGCCGCGACAAGAAGACGGGCTTATCCCCATCATGCACATACTATTGGAAAAATTGGTGGAAAGCGAACATACGAGACAGACAACTGAGGATGAAAATGTGTCGTTTTTTGTAAACGTAAATACAAGGCGTGTGGAAGCACACGTGTTCCATATGCTTGATGTGGAACTGGGAAAGCGTGACATTACAAGTACCAGTACACAATGTGGCACTCCAAGTTGCCCAAAAGCGCCTTAAAGTGCAATAGTTAATGGAGAGTGCCCGTGAACGCACAGATTGTACAAGAAGGACGAATTCCGAGCAAGGGCAACGATGCAAGATGCATATGTGTTGAGACCTCCTTGCCAACTCGAAGGTTTGCCTCTGCAGAAGGACTGCCTCGCTCGCCGCGCTGACTCATCTAGCACGAGCTCAGTGGGCCGTGCTGCAGCGAGAGCATCGCCTAACTGTTTGTTTCACGAGATTTTCATGCAACTGCCCATCCACACAAGCCACAAGATGCCCTGTGCCGGTCTGCATCCGTAACCTTTAGAACCCTAAGTCGCTCTACGCGCAAGGCGAGAATATTAACCATATGCGCAGGCCAGTGGGGTTTACAAGACCATCACAGCTGGTATATCAGTCCAGTTCGGGTTCGAGTCAGCCCACAACCAGAAAGAATTTGAACAGGCGAACGCGGTGAAGCAGCGGTGAAACGCTGAATCCATTCATATGCATTCACGGGCAAGCGTCCTCATTGCCCTGGCTTGCCGGTCGGCCCCTCTGAACATCTCCAAGTCCTGGGCACCAACTACGTGAAGAAGAGAAGCCACCGGAACAAGGGTGCCCAAAGATTGGACGGATCGTAGCTCATTTGCTCCGCAGTATCCATCTTCACGTTGACAGTTTGCAACCATCTCCCAACGGAAGGAGCGCAAACCCTGCAGCTCCTTTCCTCAGCCCCACAAGCGCGTTCAACCCGACGTGGGGTATAGTGAACTGTGGAGTCCCAAGGCATATTCATGCTTGCGTTTGCAGGATCCCACCTGCTCCAGCTACGCACAATCAATCTAATGGCGTAAAAACGGTCTCCTGTGTACGGCGACTTGCTTGCCGTAGTGCTGCGCAAGCGTTGTGCGTCCGAACACACTCATGTCCGCTGTAATCGCGTAGTTGTCATGTCAACGATGCAAAGACGATTTAATGACGACAGCCCTCACTTGCATGTGCACTCGCTACACCCCATTACACCCTTGCCAGCCCCTCATGGTCACACAGACCGTCCAGAGGCATAAACAGGCACATTCTAGCTGCAACTTGGCAAAATTGCACTGAGCATTTGCATTACGGATACCCAAGCACCCAAACTGTGTTGCACTGGACCCGCGGGACACTCGTACTGTTCTCGTGTGGCGCGCCAAGGCCGTGCTGTTGCTGGACACCGAAACAGATGAGTCAGCGTCAGCTCAAGCTTTAATGGCTCGCGATGAGAGCGTTGTGAAGTATTGCAATATACTATGCGCCTTCGTAGCGACGTTGTAGTCGGGAAAGTACCGCATCCTCGCTAGTTTGACGTCTCCCTGTAGAACCGCAAAGCTCGATAAGCGCGGTGTGTCACAAACAGTACACATCGGTTTGCACCGAACTCTGCAGATAAACTAAAAATGCGTACACTACTGTGCATGCACTCGAGCGCTGCTTGCTCAGCTCAGATATCCGCTTACCTGAACAGCTTGGAATAGGCGGGCGTACGGGTTCTCCGGTAGATCCAGAGACTTCCCCTCTTGGACACCGACCTCCAGAATGTTTTCCAACCCCCTTAGAATGGCCTTACAGAGCTTGAGACTGCCGCTGTTTGAAGGGTCACTTTGAGAAACCAGTTCCAGCATGTCGGCGATCAAGTGTAAGCAGGGATTCGACCCAGTCAAAGATAAAACGCATGGCTCATCAGGCTCTTGGGCAAAAAACACCCTCGTGGCGCCCCTGCCGCGATCCAAGAAGGACGGTGCTCGAGTCGTGCAGCACACAATAACCCCTACTTGCCGTGGGCTAGCCCGTGACAAGCACGCGCACACAGCGTACGCTGCTTCAATGCGGGTGTTATAGTCCGGGTCCACTTGAAAGATCTCCAGCAACAGCGGGAATGCCTGAGTATCGATAATCGCCTGCACATTCCAGTTCCACAGACCAGACAGTATACGGTCAACGGGAAAAGTCATCCTCTTCCAACCGCTCCCACATAACGCCCGTCCTCACACTCGGAAGCAAGCACGCCCGCCTACCTGGACTTGCGTGGGCGTCTCGCACCCCAAGTTCCCAATGGTGTTGCATGCCCTGGCCCTAGCCATGGGGCTGGAGACGGCGGGATCGGTGAGTACTTGAACCATCGTGCTGACAGTCCCCATGCCTATAACGAGGTCGATCTGTTGCGTCGTGCCGATGAAAGCAATGCGTGCAGCAATTGAAAGAGCATCAAACACGACGTTCTCGTCGGAATGACACAACAGTTTCATTATATGTGGCATGGCCATGACCTCCAGAACAGCGGACACCCCCTCGGGGCTGTCGCAAAGAGTTACACATGCGTTGCACGCCAGAGAAAGACTTGCTGGATCTGTGGACTCCGACATGACGCGTACGAGGAACTTGAGCACTGTCACCTTCATATCTGCGCTGCAGAAACGAGGGTGTACGAGGGCTTCTACACATCTAACCGCCTCGACGCCGAGGTGTAGATTTGCACAACGGAGAACAGCTGGAAGCACTAACGGCCTGCGCACAAGCGACAAGTCCTTCTCGTGCTTGAAGTCCAGGGCAATTTTCGTCAAGAAAGAAAAGATGGCCACGCGCAGCTCCACACCACCCGGAGAATCAAGAGTGAGCTTCTTGAGGATGTCCACTACGGCATCCAACAAACTCGAGGAGACAACGCGCAAAGTCTGCGCGAAGGTCCCGCGGCACAGCCGCTGCAGGAGCAGGATTGATTCAAGCTGCAGGTGTGGATGCGGCATGCGCAATGACTCAACGACATGCGCCACCAGGTTCATTTCCACGAACTCATCGATAGAAATGTCCAACAACAGACCGCTCCGCAAATCTGCACCGCTGGGCAAAGTGCCTATGGAGGAAGCGCCGCCAGCATTGACAACTGCTCCCTCCTGTCGGCTGCTAAGAGACCTGCGGTACGCTTGTGTTGCCTCGAGCCGCAGCGCAATGTCTCGGGACTTCAAGTTTGTCATCATGCGGACGCCGTTGTCATACGTCAAGGAGGAGTTTCCCAGCTGGCTCACGAGGCTGTCCAAAGCATTCTCCAGAGAAGCGGTTGCTGCACATGCATCATTAAACGCGCTAGTTGCAGACGCTGGAGACGCCATTTGGGTCGGTTCCTCCTTCCCCCTCTCAGGCCCCGTCTGCATCTCCTCCTGCATGTCTTGCTGTGACTCTGCGCTAAGGGCTTCCTGAGGCGGGGATTGCTGCAGGCTCTGAAGGCCTACGAGGGACGCCGCTGCATTTCCTGCAGCCGCATCCGGTTCAAAAGCTGGACGCGACTGAATAAACAAGCTGGAAGACGATGCGGGAGGAACTTGCGGTTCGTTCCCCGGGGAGGGGGCCGGGGGACTGAACCCCATTATTATTCACCAAAGGCGGCGAACAACAACCGGGTCTGTGGCCAGGGGCGCAAAGGCGACATGCAGGCCCCTAATCCGTAGTTAACACTACAATCTGCGGGCACGAACCCCAACGAGGCTACGCGGAATGACTGCAGATGAATGCTGCTTGTGCCGAGACGGAGAAACAACTGCCACTAACCGATGCAGACAGCGGCCACAATAGGCTGCCGATTCAAGGCCAAACCAACATTCAAGAAGCAGCTAGCGTCTAACTTTGGGTATAAGTAAACGCACATGCTCCGAGTTACGGACGATGCAGAGCTGTCCCGAGGTCCTGGCAAGCCTTGATAAACACCTACCAAAGGCATGGATCAAAGGCCAGCGCTGCTTCTATGCATGCAAAGACGCGTGAAGCAGTTGTGCCGTCAAGACAGAACTCCCCATTGCGGCGTATTCCGCAGCCCCAGATACTGCCGGTCAACGGAAAGCGAAATCTTGGCAGCCTCAGAACAGAGTTGCGGCCATTGGTTCGCAAAAGAATGAATCGTTCCACCGTGAGAAACGCACGATGCCGTTGTTTTCCTCTGGAGAAATTGCACAGTCTGTCCTTGAAGGGGGCGAGCGATCGTAGCGTCCGCTACACGCGTAGTGTTCGTTCGCAACGGCTTTTCTTCTGGGCCGAAGCGGTGGCAGTTGGGGATCTATAGGCCTTCATGAACTCAAGTCATAATGCTGAGTCCGCAACTGAGCTGCGTAAATACAAGCGAGTGCGCGCTAAGAGGGCTGCACGCCTCGCGTGCATGCTCCATCCTTGGTCTACTGTACTGCCACCCCTGCCGACACGGCAGACGACCCCACCGAAAGCACACGGCCCATCAACTAAAGTTACGGGGTATTCTTTTCCGGCTACGTAAAACAATTTAACTCTTACTATGTCTTGTGCATTTCCAGTCGCCTCATCTGCCCTGCTGAGACCCTCAGCGGCCGACCGTTGCAGAGGAAACCTGCACTATGCCCACGGCAGCCCACCGGCGCTGCGAAAAGTTACCCCGATGTTTTGTTGAGCGGTGAAGAGTGTCTGTCTTTTTGAAGCAGTGAGCAAAGAAGCGGCTAACTGACCGGTCTGCAGTGTTGTTGCTTCACAGTTGCCTCCCCGCCGCCTTGTAGGTAAATGCGGAGCGTAGTACGATCGGTCGAACGTTTGTACATGAGTTTCTACTTGCATTCAGATTTGTCACTGAGAACCAGATAAGGTTTTAACACTTGTCTACGGTGCGAGTGCGTCCCTCATGAGGGTGCTTGGATGTGCTTGCATGTGGGGTTACCTCGAAGCAGGAGTTGCAACGCGCTGTGCGGCAACTTGTGATAGTCCGTTTCTTCTCCACACCCGCCCCAGGATCTTCTACCGCTGTCCCCAGGACGCGTGGAGACTGGAGGGGTGTCAACTGTTTTGCGGGAACTGTTGCCTCAAACCTTTCTTCTGCATCGCAGCTGGCGGCGGTCCTCGATAGGACCCTGGATACGTTCGGCACTGCGGAATGATAGTAGATCAGCGAAGCTGTACCGGACTGTCTCATATGCCGATGCTTTTAGTTACGGGGTCACATCGTAGTAGCTTGTGGTTTGGGCAGACGAGGGCGGTAGAGCAAGTTGGGTTGGTTGGGACAGGAAGCGGTGCAGGGGTTGGGTAGAGTGGGAGATGGCGTTGAGATGGCGTTGCAGCATCCTATGCTGCAGCTTGCCTCCCGTGAGCAAAGTCACATGCATGCAGCCCAAGCGCTTCTTAGAAGCGTGAGTGCACACGGCATCAACTATTAAACGTGTGCTGGACCAGAGGCTAACATGCATAAATACGTTCGCGCATAAGCGGCGCAGCCATTGCTGTAAGTACTCCATAAAACTGAAAGCGCTGACACCATAAAGACGGTGCATCAGTTGCATTTGTATGGGCCCTCCTACGCTTCGACCTACACTTTGAGCTGCAACATTTTTTGGGGGTGCCTGATTGCCAGTCCTCCACTACTAAGATAATAGATGCTTTTGTTGGCAAGGGCGCGTGTATAAGGACAGTGTTGCTGATTTTTTTTGGCAGACGTTGCCTCGTGCGGCAACTCAATTGGCATCTATTACGGTCCTGGAATGCGGCTTCCCAATGGCTGTCCGCTTCCTCTGCAATTATGTTAATACCTTATGCAACTACTATTCAGATACATGTAGATATGAACAGCGGAATTACAGCACTTGACGCAGTGAAGAGACGCATATATCACTGAAAAGAAAAAATGGGGTTTCTCATTTGAGGGGAAACTAAGTGGCGCGATGCTGCCGTTGAAATGGATAGTTCGTCACACCAGATCGTCTTTTTTCCTACGGAGTGTAGCTCAACTTCTGTCGCGTTCACAGCGGAGTTACCCGGGCTTCCTGACAAGCTAGTGTTGCTCTCACGGCAGGATTCTAAGACAAAGCTGTCTGCAGATGTGGAGAATATGGTTGGATTGTTCAAATAGTTTAAAACCCCATGCCAGCAGAGGCTGTCACTGCTGAAAAATAAAATTGCACGGAAAACGCATATGCTTTGGAGATCATCGTGGAACTCACAATGCCGATTTGTGACCGAGAAAAAAGCAAGCCTACCTTGATTATTCCTAAACTGAGTCGCAAATGAACTTCTTGGCAGGACGCGACGGCGGCAAAATGCACTTGGTCTTCTGAGTGTGTCCTTTTCCTGTCTCCCACTGGACAAATCTGTTGCTAACGGAGGCCTGCATGTATTCAGCGCGGTGCAGTCAGTCTCTGCAGTCCTGTGTGGTATTTATTTGGTAACGGTGACGTGCCTTCTAAAGAACATTTTTCGAAACACAAAGTTGGACTACAGTTGCGTTTTGGATTTTCAAGGGTTGCTTCTCCCCGACGCTGTCGCTTGGTCTCACTGCCGCTCTTTCCTACAATAACGGTCGTCGGTTCCTCTTGCAAGGACGGCATTTTCTGACCCTTTGGTACCGTTGGAACACAGAATCAGTTTTCCACTCCATTTATCCTCCTTTTTGCATGTTTTGTCCTCTTCGTTGTGAGCATGCTACTACGGTGTGTGAATGATTCACACGACACTTGACTGCAGCTTGCAGGGGTCTGCAGCACAGCTTATAGAATAGCCCCCCCCGCAGTCGGAACGAACAGAACGAACTCGGATCGACTCAGTTCTACATTCTAAGCTAGGAGGAGTAACGAATCCATCCCACTGCCTGCTCCGTGGCAAGGTGGAACATCTCACAGCCAGTTCTACGCCAGTGGACGGTGTGACCAGATCTGTAGTGCTACTTCTCTCTAGTCCTTATTGCACTTTGCAGTGCTTTCCAATAGTGTTGTTACTTCACGCCGTGGTACAGTTGAGACTACTTGCGATTCCGCTTAACAGGAACTCGGCTAGACTTCGCAAAGACAGGTCCTTGGCCGCGGTGAAATCGAACCCTAGCGAAGAATCACTCAGATATTAGGGAACAAAAAACCAATATTCGGGATGAAGATAAAATACACATATAGTATTATTCTTGTTTCAGATGCTGTGAATCAAAAGTTCTCTGGAGCTAGAATGCTTAGTTGGTAAAGAAGCCCTATGCGAGGATGCGATCATGTATGTGCATGCGGGACTCCACTATCTTGTCTTGCCTCCGTCCCGTAGGCCTTGCCCAGAGGTCTCCGAAGGTGCATATTTCGATACCTCCGCACTGTCCGTTCCTCACATGGTGCCTCCAATCCAGTGCTGCGGCGCATGCACCTAAATCAGGACAGATCAATGCGGCATCATATTTGCACCACTTGGAATGCTAAGAACTTGGGATTTACGAATGCCAGTCTATCCAGTCGTAAGCATGTGATTGTAGAAGCTGTGGTGTGGTCTCGGGAAGGCAGAAAGGGGAGCTTTCGCTGGAGGAACGAGGACAGACAACGATGCTCCAGGAGGACGCCGGACAACAGCTCGTTCTTGGCCTCATTCAGCAAGCATACACTTTCCAATGAATATTGGCCCTTGTGGGTGACACTGCAATCGGTTACGCTTGCAAGATACGCAAATATGAGTTCAAGTAGTACGGATAGGATAGCAGAGGAAGCCTACACCGTTAAGAAGCTACATTCCAGGACTGCAATAGGTGGCAATTTAAGAGCCGCAAGAGGGAATCTCTTCTCTGGAATACACGTTCAAAACTGTGACAAGTGTTCTTGTCCTTTCTTTACGCGTGTCCTCCGTGCTCACTGCCTTTTAAGGCGCAGGCGGCGTAACCACAAGTATGTTGCTGCTCAAAAAATCAGCAGCACCGCCCCTCTGTGCACGCCCTTTTAAACCGACTCATATATTCCCTTGCAAATCAAAATTATATATTTATCGACTTGTAGGGAAACCCTCTCGCTTCGGTCCTGCCCATCTCAGGGTGAGTATGGGGAAGCCAAGTGACCTTCGTGACGGCATTCACCCGCCCACCCCACATCACGCTGTGAAGCGTAGATCTTTAGAAGCATCGAGCTCAAATTCTAAGGTAAACTCAATCAGCAAAATGTTTTCCGCGAGTATCCCCGATACCACTGCGGGAAGACACTGGTGGCTTCTCGGTCTGCCGAACGGGTGGCAGCCACGTGCCACTACAGCACATGGCGGCCTCTGGAGCGGTACAACGCTCGTTGGCATGATGGTAAACCGCGTTTTCCTTCGAAATGCTTCAACTCCTTCAATTTTTTCTTGAGTTTTACTTACTCCTGAGTTTCTCTTGAGTAATAGCAAGTCGTTTCCACCTTAGTGGGTTGCTGTTTCTCCAGAGCTGAGTGTTTTGAGTGTGTCCTGCGAGCGGAGTCTGACGAGTCTGACGGACATTCATAGCCCACCGTTGGTTCGGGCAACGGGCCGGCTGTAGTGTCTAATTTGAGTTCAAGGCATATACTCCGAGCCGCAAATAGCTGCAACCTAGACAGGCAGCAGCTGCAGCGGCAACGGCTAAGTGCGAGATATCAACGTAACAACGATGGGAACAACTCACAGTCATGAAACAGCAACGGCCGTTCTTGGCCACAACCAAACTGCGCATAAGTCGTACAAGTCAGCTGCTATCCCACCTCTGCAGGGGCCCAAAGAATCAGACGAAGCACCGTGCCCTCTTCCAACAGTTTGCCCGGGCAAGATAAAGTTGAATGGCCTGGCTGCAGGGGACGTCACCACTTGCTGCACGACAACCTGCAACAGCAGCCTTAGTGGAGTCAGCGCCAGCCCAGAGACATGCTCAACCGGCTTCGGTGTAAGTGCAAATGCTGTCACCATTACGCTAAGTAGCGGCAGCCCTCTTCAGCGCAGTGACAGTGCCCTGGCGGTGAGCAGCATAGCAGACCAGAGTCCACGAGCATTCAGTGCCGTCCCTGAGTTGGACGATGTAGAAGCAAACGCCACTCGGGCAGCAACGAGAAACAATAGGTGGAGCTACCGAAACCCCCGTGTGCAGGGATTCCTGAAAACCCTTAGGCGAGGGGCTATTCGTTCGTCTTCGCAGCCGCCACCTGGCAGCAGAAGTCATGCGCATCCTGACGTCTTAGCTGCAGCCAACGAAAGAGCCTCATTTGCCGCTGCTCTGCATGCCCACATCCTCAGAGAAGAGGAAGAACATCGCCGCAGGCAGAACAACAGCAACCTGCCGAAGTCGAACTCTGAAATATCCACTCCGCAGACTCAGCTTCGGTGCTTGTCCCCCCCGGAGCTTTTCGAAGATAATCATAGCTACGTGCCGCCTTCCGGCTACAGAGCTAAAATTGCCACCAGCTGGAGGTCGTCTCTGGAAGACAATGAAGCGACGTTCTCGCTCGAAGGTGCTGAAACACAAGAAATCAAACGTTCGGGTCAAGGGGTTGTGCGTACAGTAGGTGGGCGTCGAGCCTTGGAGCCGTCGTACCGCGGGGGTGTAACCGCCAGCCGGTGGATAGCTGACGTGCCGACGAATGGAAGATGGGAAATGGAGAGAGGGGAGTGGAACCGTCAAGGGGTTCATTTAAACCACCTGGGTGTTGTAGATGAACGATTTAAAGCGCTTGCAGCAACGCGACGGTTGTCGCCACGGCATCACGCTACGCAGCCGCAAGGCTGGTGCGGGGCGATGGGCCAGGACCCAGAAGCCCCTCTTCCACAACCGCGTAGGGTTCCCATCGCGCCGCTGGCGGGGCGCCTGCAAGAGAATCAGCAACGACTCTTGCAATGGGGGCACCAAGTGGTGCCCGTGACACACAGAGGAGTTGCAGCAGCCACGACAATTGAGCTGGCCAGGATCAGGCATGCGAATGAAGAAAAGCGGAGACAGCAGCACAGTCTCATTGCCTCCCCTGAGCCAGAGCAGGGCATGCCTGCTGCAACTGGCATTCATCGGAAACAACTTGGAGTCACTTGCAGTGCTCACCCATTCTCGACAGGTAAGGATTTGCTATGCCTGTGCTCTGTTCAGGAGACGACACAGGCAGTAGAGAGCCATGCCATGCTGGTGGTGGAAATGAAGCCGTTCTGCTTTGGAGAACTTGTGTATGTAACAGGCAGAGAGGAAGGAAAGCACGACTGTGCCATGGGGAGCGGACCGACCTCAACAAGAAATTTAGCGTTGCATGGGAGAGGCCCGACAGAAACTTCAGTGCCAGCCCATTGCTTTTGCCAGGCTTTCACACCAAGAGAAAGATACAGCGGCAGATGCCTCCCTAGTACCAGGGAAACTCCAACGCTGCTGGAGGCGGGAGGTTGCCGCGAGGCAAGGAAATCGAGCTGCTCGGATTCCGCCCCTGAACTGCCCGTGTCCGGTTGCGAACAGCAAAGGCAGCAGGTTCGTTCCATTCCTGCGACAAACGTTTCTTAGCCCCCATTAATCAGCAACAACGTGGGAATGGCACCTCTCAGATGCGCAGCAACGCAGCCAGTAGCCAGCTGCCAGGAGTTGCATTTCAGCGCGTACAACGTCTACCTTACAAACCAACATAATTGGCAAAGTGCTTTCAGTTCCTTGAGGCTGAAATTCACAAGTTACTCCATCGTTCCCATGAAATTTTGTCTGCACAGGAAGACAGAAATTCGCTCCAACGTCCCCACTGCTCAGCGGCGGCGAAGGCTCCCGCAAAGGTTTGTCTGGCAAACGGTCTAGAAGCTGAGACCTCAAGAGGAAAATTAGTTCCGTCTGTATAACGATTGCGTCCTATTGCACAATCGTTGCACCAACAAATAAATGCAGATCAAGTGTATAGTTCAAGTGTGTGGCTCCTTATTCATTCAGACCGACGATTTCCGGCGCCCTCCTGCAAATTTCGCACATTCCTCCGGTTCGCGCGCTCTGCAAAAAAACGCCTTCGTGGCAAATCCACGTACTCAAGTGGGGGCTCCTAAGAGAAGGCCCCGTTGATGATGGAGTTGGTTTGCTTTCAATGGACAGGAACGCCGACCAACGAAAGATGCGGCCGCGCCCCACAGAGTGCCCTACATAGGGCTTGGCCAACCTTACGTTCGCCAGCAGATCCCACATAAAGCAAAGCCTGCAAGTATCACTTTGACCTCACGGGGGCGCAAATACCTGGGTGCTTCACCTGCAGAGTAACGCGTGGGCCTGCCGCGAAGATGAGAAAAAGCATGCCTATGCTCCAGTGGCGCAGTGCCTGTGTTCAATGTGTGGCTGCAGTACGTGCTATGAAATGCTAAGTCGCAGAAGGGCGCCGTTCCGTGTCAAATCATTTGTGTACTTTCAAAAATACAAGCATCCGAAATGTCGCAATTGCCAGTTAATTGAGCACACTTGTGGAAAGCCCAGGACGGGGCAAGGAGGGGGAAGCCCTTCAACTCCTCGCACACCTGTTTAAAACTACGATACTTTGTTCCTTAGCTAAAACACCCTCTCAGAGTTTTGCGACAGAAGACAAGTTCTTGCGCTCGCAAGAGGGTAAAAGCACCTCTTGGGACTTGCATTTACCATTGACAGTAGAAGAGAGAAGAGACAGACTGCTGTTCAACGGGAATCAATAGCCCGAGTGCACCGTTGCGCTCAGCGTTTGCCGCAAAGAAGAAAACAGTCGGGAAAAAATGTGCGAACGGCCGCTAAGAGCAACGCCCAAGCACCCTGAGCTGACAGGGCACCGAGGCTCTCCTTCCTGCGAGCTGCAGGGCCCTGGCTGCTCTAGTCTTCATACAGCCTAACTGCATCTGAGGCGCCGTCCGGTCTGTTGGCGGACGATGAAGCCTCTGGTGCTCTCGTCTCTGTGCAACTCGCGCTGCAGTGCAGTACAGCGTCTCAAGCTTCCACACTGTTGGCACCCCTGCGCCTCCCAGAGCAGGGGAGCCAACACGTGCATATAACCGACGTACAACCACAGGTGCTCTCCTGAAGCAACCATCGACGTGGTTGTTGTCGGAAAGTTATTAAGGCCCTACTTCCGTCAACTAACCATCTCCTTACCACACCTAGAGGCAGCACTACTTTCTTGCCCATCACTGGATGAAGAGTCTTCACCTCAGAGCCGCAGAATCTTGAAGTATTTCTGACGAAGACTGCGGTTTTGAAGGGGTCGGGGAGGGTGTAGGAATAAGTCGAGACCACAAAGAAGAGGAATTCCCAGCGGCTGCCTGTTGCTGCAGTTCCTCATACTCTTTCATTTGCTGAAATTGCTTTCGAGGGGTCATCGTGGGTGCCCCGCGAAGAAACATCTGACCACACACAAATAGCAATGCACAAGATAAAGAATAAATGGCTATGAAAACGCAAAGGCAACCCCAACACACCAAACAAGGCACAAAAAAAAACAATGGAGCGCCACAGAGACACATAGGAAGATAATCGAAGGAAATAGCAGCCCTCCGCGACAGTGAAAACCCAGGAAATGAAAGCCAACAGCGCAACGTCGCCAAAACACGACAAGCCCATCCCACTAAAGCTAAGAGTAAGGGGTTCGTGAAGCCGCGTCGAAGATTCGCTACTTGGGTACAGCATGGGCTTACGATTTGCACGACCTCGATAATCCCAAGAAGAATCCCTCCAACTGCCGCATTTCTAGCACAACTTCTCCAGCCAGATCGCATTGAGAGCACCCCCCCGGTGGCAGCCCCTGCAATTACAGGGTTCCAGGAATCCTCCTTCCCTCCCCTAGCATATGCCAGTGTACAGTCAAAGGCACAAAATAAACCGCCCCAAGTAGCGAAAGCCGAGCCCACAGCTGGGGACTTGAGCGTTCCCGAAAACATCGCCCCGTTGAATTTTTCGTACTTAGGCGAATTCCGCCAGCCTTTTGCAAAATGCCATAAAAAGCCACCCAAGGCACCCATGCCAAAGGCGCCTCCCATGTCGTCCAGTATGCGGTCTGGGCATGGCTCCCTGTTCAGATCTCGCCGAGACGCCATCGTTAGGATACAGAAGCAAAAAGAGAAACTAATTGCAAAACAAAGGGAGCGACGCCTCCGAGACAGCGGAGGAGTATTGGCAATAGCCAACGCCAGCAGCCGACGTACTAGGTGAATCGAGATAAACGAGTACGCGGTAAAATAAAACAAATAAACTAATTTGTGTCAGGGGCCTTTAGTGTCTGTTGAAGTCCAGCTTGCACTGTCTTCAGTTCTTGCAGCAGCTCGGCGCGGACGGCGGGCCCGTTGAACTTCAGTCGACTTACGGGTTTTCCTCCCACAAGAACGATCGGCACTACTTCTTTGAGATGCTGCACATCCCCGTCGCATATGCCTAAGGCCTTGCGATCTTCGGCAGAGTCTAAGCTAGCCAAACCCACCCTCACCCGCACCAGCGGTTGTGCCTGCACCTGCAGAAAGCTTTTAGCTGACCCGCCGTTGTGATATCTACGTTCCCCCTCTAATGAAGTTGAAGCTGAGCGTGGCTCGTTGCACTCCAAAGAGAAAACGTCTGGTGGCCCCTTCTTTGTCCCAGAAACTGCCGACAGCAAAGACACTCTAGCCGTGCCATCTGTGGCCCCAAGGGCAGCTACGGCGTCTTCTTCGCGTGCCTTTACCTGCAACCCGAAATTCGTTTCTCTAGGACTCTGTGCAGTACGCGGAAGAACACCCAGGAGGCACACGGAGGGTATATTGTCGGGCAAACGCTCGTACACCAGTGGCGGACTGAGGGAGGAGATGATCCTTCGAACAGACAAAACTGCCTTGGCGCACAAACTGCACCGGTCCGTCCCAACTACAATAACATTAATAGCTACTGGCTCGTTGGTTGTTCCAGTGTCGAGAAGAGCAACTCGAAAGCTGCTATGACGCCTCGAGCCGACGATTGCGCCAAATGTATGGCTGTTGACAACTCCACAGGGACTTCTAACGCAGATTCGAGATGCGTGGCTCTGCGGAAACAATTCGAGTGTTAGTACACTTGGTTTCAAAAGTGCATTCCACGAGTAGGCCACCGAATACGGGGACCACCCCACGAGCAGCCTGCGGGGCCCGAAGCATGCGAACATCGGACTGAAGTTCGTTGTTCCTCTATTTTGCGTCTTTCCCAAACTTCAACGCATCAACAACAACTTTGCCAGTTGAGTTAGTTGGATTCATTGCACTCGAAAGACGCAAGAAACATGACTACAGGGGGCTCTGCACTTCATCTTTCGCCAGCCCCGTGGACCGACATGTCTACTTTTCTACTAATTGCCCATTGAGGCCATCGCTGAACAAGACTGTAGAGACAATTTCAGAGTGACTGTGTCACGAGAGTTCCTCTGGTGAGAGTCTTTCCTGGTGAGTGCGTTCGTGTGTCGTTCGGTGGCATAGACAATGGCCTGCCGAAACGGACAGTGCCGGTAGTACAACAAAGCTGGGCGTCAGCAGGACGTTTCCGCATAGGTCGTCGACCTTCTGCTATTACTGCTGCCACCTTTGCTTTCAACAGCTTCCCCTAGGTTGAATTGACAGTGTCCAGCGGCTATCCGTAAGGATGGGCATATTCTTCCGGAATCGCGAGGAGGACCTGGCAGACCCTGATTTGAGGGCGTCCCGTTATTTCTTATTTAAAAACAAACAAACGAAGGAGAACAAACTCAAAATTGCCGAGAAAAAGTACGGATACACCTTAGGCGAGCTGCATGCGTATAAACACTTGATGATACCGCCACGAATGCCCGACCGCATGCAGCAGGCCAGGCCCGAGATGGCTTATGCCTATCATCAGATTCAGAAACTCGTTGAGGCTGAGGTGTACGAACAGCAGACAGAGAACCACTTCGCCACGAAGCCCACACAGGCGGCTAACAGAAGCTCGTCCCTCAAAGCCCTCGGCACCGAAGCGCCTTCAACTGCTGCCCTTGGCGCCGACACCGTACCAGCAGCTTCTTCAAAGGCGAGGAACCCCCTTTCTGAAGAAGGAGATGGGTCCAGTGGCCCTGCCACGGTGGACGAGTCCTGCGTCAAGTGCCTCGGCTATTACTTGGCATTAGACCGATGCGTTCGAGCGGTGTCCAAGCAAGACGAAAAAAACCGGATCTACAAGCATACCCGTCTTCATGCTTGCAAGCCACACTGGGTAACTTCTGTTGCCAGGGAGTTAGCAATGGCTACCTCCGTGTGACTTATGCTGCATATCAATCGATAAAGCAATGCCAAAACCGGTTTGCAAGAGCCAAACGCAGCATCCTTTGTAGTCCCCGGTGCACACACCGTTCAAGGCAAAGGCCCGCATCGTTCATTGCTGTTGGCGTACTATTTTCAGATTTGGTTTAGCAGATGCACTGCCTACCGGGACCGGCAACTGCTCAGGGAGATCCACTCATGGGAGGCGGAGCACTTTGCGTCCTTGGGGACTAAGGAAAGGTGCGGTGTATCATCATCTGTCCATTCACGAACCCGTCCCAAGTACATACACCGCAGCGTATGCATGCACTGATTCAGAGCGAGGCTCTCTTCAATTTCGAAACCGTAGGTGTATGGTCATAGTGTGAGAAAACTGCCCCAGATGGGGTGTGTTGAACCCGATATGAGCCACTGCCTGACCTGTACGTCTCGTCGTTTCTTCGTTAGTTCATTTTATCGTTGGTTTCTGGATTTCTGCGGGCTTGTCCATTAGGGAGGAATACGTAGAGCAGCTGCGCGGCACGAAAAGGTATCTCGAAGTAGGTACTGGGTATTTTCTGTTGCTTCCCTCCAGACCCTGTTGCTGTAGGTGGTACCGGTCCATCCGTATGCATTTCCAGTGGAAGCATGTGCGACGATCCCCACTAGGGGAACACATGGCTGTATAATACATGGCTTTCTCTTTAGTTCGCTATGGGGTGGGGGCCCCCGTTCAACGTGCTTTCCATGCATGGCCTTGTTCTGTCTGCAGTACGCGGCGGCCCGTTCTCGTGATGACGTGGATGTTGTGAGGTACGCTGTATTCTGCATATGGTGCAACTGTTTAAGTCATTGTGCATGCCTTTCAAGTTGTTGCAATGCTGCTGCTCTTAAATTGGCAGTTGAGCCGTTGGAGCCCCTCTCCGCTGTACCTGGCTGCGAAAATACTGCGAATGCACTGTTGCTTCGCTGGTTTCGCATTGCGCAGGTTGAAGAGAGAAGCGAGCCATATTATATCTCGATTAGACAAGCTGAATGGACGGTGCGGCGCCCATTGAGAAGACCTCTCAAGCTGTGATTGCTGCGACTGTTGGTCGTGCTTATGCTCCACATATTTGATTACTTTGCATGCACGCGTCATGCAAAAGGCATGCATGCTAAATGCTGTCTGCACATATGCTGCAAGGAACTTCTTTGCTCCTGTTTGGCACAGCCGCCCTTCGCCGCCTGCAACAGCAAACGCACAGCGTAGGAATGGAACGAAGCGTCACTGGCTCCTAGTGCTTTATATGTAATTTACGGAAGGATATGCATAAGGCGGTACTGCTGCGTGTAATGTTTGCTTGTTTGCATGCATGAGGACAGGCGGCTGAGTGGCGAAACACAGCAAAGTTGCTGTAACCGTAAGCAGCAGCAAGCCGAGCTGTAGTATGGCGCAGCAGGAACCTGAAACAGTTCGGGAATATGCTGACTGTTTTTTTCAGTCTTGCTCATTTTAGCACACGTATCCGCAATCGTAGCCTGCTGTTATTTACAGAAATTACTCCTGAGAGGCGTGGGGTCGGGTCCCTACGTTGGGAACAAATCATTATGTGGCTGTACCTTCACTAGCCCCTCTGGGAAGCCGCCTCATGGTTCACATAGTCCGACGCACTCACGCCTTCGTTCGTTGCAAGAAACTGGTGTGCCCGAGATAGGCAATATATTGAAGAACAGTGGGGCAGGCATTGAAGCACTGGCAGCGAATGGCTGAATCCTACTCACCAGATACAAGACTGACAAATGCTCTGCCGCTTATTGGTTTTCTTGCTTTTGTTTGACGCGTGAAAAAGGTGCCTAGAGGGGCTTCATGGGGCGAAGAGCGTGTCGAAATGGACCTTCAGAGTTTCATTGCGCGGGAAGCTGCACAAGCCACGTACAGTATGTTAAGTGGCCTGATTTTCTTGCTTTTGTTCTGTGACATGCTGAAGAATATACCCTACAGCGGCTGCTTGGGGCGAATAGGTGTAGGCTTGCTTGGTTATGTTGCCCGGAAAGCAATACGCGGCTGGTGCTGCTGCGGCGGCTGCTTTCCCCCGCAACGAAAAAGCAACTGTACCCACCCTCTCGATACACTTCCAGTCGGAACACCGGATGGGCCTCTCTAAAAGAACCAGAGGACTTATTGACAGTTCGTTCCTGAAGTCTCCTGCTTGCCCTCTTGCTCCTCCGCATGCTCCATTCTTTCTGTAGTACTTGCCGGCCACTTTTGGTGGCGACGGACTGGAAACATGCCGGCAATCTGCTCCAGCTCGTTTCCGTTCGGTCGCGTGCATGTCTTCCCTTACCAAAGGGACCCCTTATTGGTGTAGTGCCATAAGGACGATTAAGTCTCTGTGACCAGAGAAAGGGCAATTAGTCGGAACATCGGACACTTGGCGTTAACTAGAGAGCTGCGGCACAGTGCCACTCTAAATAATACGAATGTAAGGCCGACCAGGACTTCAAAAATTTTCATAACGCACTCGACAAACTAACAGAGAAATTAAAGTTTAACGAGGATATCATTTCAAGTGCAACTCCACCAAAACCGGTTAAAGGCTCTTCACCGCGGTTACAGATCCCTGTCCTGCAAGGCTGCCCGAGCAGTTGGGCCCACGAATGGCAAGCAAGAGAAAGTCTATCAAATTCCTCCCTTCCCTGCCTAGCTACAACAAGCACCGGCCGGCATCGTTGAAGCAGACGCCTCTAGTGCTGAAGCTAGCAGTCCCCGGTGAGAGGCGCAGGATGTGGAAGACTCTATAGCGGCATTAGGGATGCTCTGAATTTCCCCCGCCTCCTGTGTCCCAGCACGAAGACAGTAAGGGAATGACGCAGTCGGCAGGCTGACTGATATATTAGGGAGCGCAGGTACAGACAAAATAAGACAAGACGCATGCTTAGGACAAGCCTACGCTGCACGACCTGAGGCAACTTCCGAGTTCAAAACCCATCAGGATGCCAATAAACACGGAAATGAAAGAGTAGGCATACTGCCAACACGAACAAACATGGAGGCGAGAGAGTGGCTTAATAGGGGCATCCCAAGGCCCCTAAGCTGAATGCAACTGAGTCATGGTTTACTATAATTAAAGCAGAAGGCTGGAACCGTTACAGGAATCGACCGCATTTACTAAATACGCTCCGGTGTTTTACCACTTTGCCAGGCCTGGTGAAAAGCGCTGGGAGAAGAAAATTCCCAGCGGGTGAAGGACTGATTCCCGTTCCCCCTGACTCCAAACCTCAGCGCGGAGAGAGGCAGCAAAACACATCCTCAGACTAGCCGCCATCGACGACAGCGCACGTTCATGCCTATCCTTGCATCTCAGTATTTACTAGTCGCCTCTCGGCTCATATTACACAAGGGGAGGGGGAAGCCAGTCCTTGCGAGAGCAGCGCATTTGGATTTTCGTCACTGCACCCTACCCCCGCCCCAGTTAGTCTCTCCGGGGAAGAAAGGTGCATTGTATTACAATAAGTGGAAAAACATATCTAGTTAGGTCATTCTCAATCATATACTTGGCGGGCTGAAGGCACGCCGTATATTGGGAGCGGCAGTTAGGCAGCCTTCTTCACCCGCAGAGATGGAGCTGTCTGCTTGCTGGTAGCCACAGTGGTTTCGCTTTGTTCTTATCGCACACAAGTTTTGCACTCGTTGGCTGTTCGCCAGTACCGATAAGTACATCAGAAAGGGCAACACCTGGGATGCGAAGAGCCTTCGTCTTACGTTTTCAAAGGCCCTGTGCAATATCACATTCGTACCCAGAACACTTCGAAAGATGCGCCGAGAAAGAGTAGACTTCTCAGTTTTGCAAATAGAGACACATATAGGCACCTGCTGCATGGGAAACTATACGCACATGCAAAAACATGCATAATGATATCCAGTTGCTGCCAAATGCATTAGGGAGAGAGGTAGAGGAACCAGGGCAGTTCGGCCTTACCTGGCCACCATTATAGCGAAAAGGGAATAGAGAATGCGGCCAAGCATGAAGAACGCCATGACTTTGTAATCCCAGCCTACAAATGCCAAAGTCACTACCGTCAATACGGCAGACCCCATACACGTAATTAGAATCGCAACCTCCGGAATGCGCCGCAGATGGACAGTGAGGGCTATGCTAAACAGTGGGAGGACAAGATGGCCTGCACGAATGCAAGCAGTGGGCAGAAAAGGTGTTTTACACGCATGCAGGCACTCTGCAACCATGAATGCATTATGATTTGTTGAAAGGCTGGATAATGCAGCCTCACGTTCCACTCTCCCCATCGCACCAATCAGCACATAAAAAAACAAGCTCAAGCTTGCAATCTCTCTCAACATACTGCCAAGAACAAAGTTGAGCTCCACTCCTTGGGGAACTTTGGTCACTTCTGTTAAAACGTGTCCCTTGGCCATAATGTGGCAGCTCTCCAGCAACTCATAGAACATGAAGCTGACGCTGAAGTAAGTGCGCATGCAAAAAAGCCGCACGAGCTGCGCAAATGTGCAACAAACGCTTCTGAAGCAGTAGGAGAAGCATGTGCAGCCCTTCACCACTATGTGCCCCTACAAGCAACGTCGGACGCTACGAAGGTGGGTAACGCATACTAGGTCACTGCCTGTCCCAGGGCTAAAAGCTGAAATTTCCAAGCATTCCTTCCCCCCCGCCTATCCATTTGCTTCATGGGCAAAATAAGCGCCGACAGAAGTGCAAATTGGAGCACAGGTGGCCACACGGCCAACAGAGTTCCTCTCCAAGAAGGCCTCTGCAAGCGCACTCCAAGGAATTCCAACTGAACAGGGTCTTGGCCGGTGTATCTTTCCACCTGCGAGCAAGGCAATGCATTTGCATCTACGCTACCTGCTGAAACCCCCGTGGAAAACACTCTGACAGGAAGCAGATAAGTCCCCGTCACAAACACTAGAGCGAACAACCTGCACCACCTGGAGCATGTGCATTGTAGACCCGCAGCAATCTGTGCATTGCGCGCTTACTGCCAGAGACAGACACTGCAAGACATATGCTTTTGTTATCCCAAACAGACAATGCACGGCGCAGATAAGCAAATTTAAGTGACAGGTTTCCTTGTAGAAGCCGACGATGTGCTCAGCCCGCCACAGAAGATACCATCGTTCAACTGCACTGTCTTCGAATACTCCAAGCTTACGTTTTGGAAGAACACACTGCAACACAAACAATAATACACAGTTGAGGATGTGAATATAAGCGCCGCGTCGTCTCATGCGAATCATTTACGAACCAAACGCCCTTCTGCCATCGTTGCCACGCTCCCGTTCACTCAGACCTTCTCGCAGCTACCGCAGCCGCTGTGACGCTCTTTGGTCTCTTCTCCTTGGTGGCTCTCCGCAGCGCAAAGGTGCCGCAAGCATCCGCACCACTGGCTTTCTTCCTGTAGGCAAGGGCTGCGGATGGACACGAGAAACACGGGAGGCTCCTCGCAGCCTCACCTCATAAATTCGGTCTAAACATTTGCTTCTGTACAAAGAAAGTGTATCGACCTCCAGCTGAGACCCCGCACGAGCACCCCAGCTATGCTGTCCCTTGGCAGATAGTGCCCTTCTATGACTTACCCATTTTGGTTCTTCGAAGACCTTATACGTCGGATTGAACTGAATTTCCAAGCAAGACGCCTCCACCTCCGGAAGCATTTACCTTTGTCAGCTCTACAAGGCATTTGACTCTCAGCTGGCTGCGTGTAAAACAAATGCGAAGAAAGCCACCACTCTCCTCGTACGGAAACCACCCTGAAAACTGAACTTTCTTACTTACGGAGTAGCTCAGATATTCTAATGGGTTTATTGCACTGGCAATGGCAACGGAATACCAAATAATGCATGAACAACCCAGATTAAACCCACCATATGAGGCGAGCGGCGGGAAGAAGCACCCGGAGGCATCTCCGGCGAAGGCTCTGTTGCTTTTCTAGGAACGTTTGCTGCAGCAGTAGTTCTTTCGTCGGGCTGCACGCTACCCGGCTGTACGCGCAACGGTAGCCCCTTCTTGAAAAAAGGCAGAAGTCTGAAAGTCTCGTTTGTGCTACAGCGGTCACTCGGACTACGCTCAACAGACACTGCCGTTGCGAGGATCGATCGGTGTCTTGCCGCTGCATAGACGGAATCACAGCCCATACAGATGGGTAAGCAATAACGGGAAAATCTATGCATGCGCCAAGCCAGTTATGGAAATCGCGTTCAGGAAGTGCATGCAAACCAGCTATTACTTGGTTACCTTTCATTTCATACTCATCCGGACTGTAAAATTTACCTCCAATCGCCTCCCGTAGCCTGATGTCCAGATACCATTCGCAGTCCACGTAACCGTAGTGACAGCTCGGCACCACAAACAAACAAATCTCCTTTTCCTCGTTCCAAACCCCCGTATCTTCTGAATGGAAACAGAAACAATTTGCACATGACGGAAGTGTACACACCCCAGAATTACCCTAGCAGAGTGGTACGCTTCCCTGCACGCACCCTTCTGCTGGGTCTTTTTTACGGTCTAAAGTAAAAGGAATGGGGTGTAGATACTTTCTGCTCACGGTATGTCTACTGCATACTGCGCTTAGGCAAACACCATCGGAACCTGGGAAGGTAGGAAGTCGACTGGGATGGGTTCTGGCAGAGGAAGAGATTTACCTATTTTAGTGACATAAAGCAACATGTCATCTTTCCACAAGGTGAGCCGGCGCTTTACTGCCTGAAAGAAAAGGGAAGGGAAGTTGCCCATCCTTGTCCAATAGAGGCGCATGGCTTCTTCCTTACATGGCCATGCCCTCCAATGAGGAAGCTTTGGAGTTGAGGAGGGCCCTCCAAGCCTATGCCTTGTGAGCCGGAAGTGTCGCTGCTGGACTGGGGGGGTCTTTTGCCGGTGGGGAAAAAAGTGTCTTGATTCTTTCATTCGAGGTTTTGGGGAACCGGTGTACTTTACGTTTTCCCTAGAATCAGCACTTGTCCCGAAACATGCAGAAATAGGCAGTGACGAGCGTCTTGAGTCCCACAGCTGTTGGTAAAACACCTGGACCATGCGGTAACCCAGGTGCCCAACTACAGCACCAAAAAACGACGAAAATGACTTCACCACCAGGAGCAGTGGAGGCATAACCCCCCATACAAAGTCCGAAACTGTCATCACTGCAAAGATGATGCCTTAGTACAAATGCAGCAAGTCCACACACCTCATGCACAGCGTAGAGGCTACAATCTAAAGTTACCAAGTAGCAATCCTTCGTCACTCCGGCGGACACAGACCTGTGGAGCGTGATAAATCTCGACAGCCTACAAATTCCCGCATTACGTCTGTATGCTAGGGCTTAGAGTATAGCTTACCACAGCAAGCTTGTGTTCTCCAGGAGATATGCTCGACAAAGAAGTTGAACCCGACGAAACACACATGGCGCATGGCGCATTCACCAAAGCGAAACGGAAAGAGAGAACGAGGTATAAGAATGAAGGCCAAAGAAAGGTAAAGGAACCTCCACTTCGTCCGCTCGTTGTTAATCAATCTCGCCAAAGACCACAGGAGGACACATGTCCCAAAAACGATTCCCCAATTAACGAGGATTGCTGCAGTAGTCACATAGGATGAAAACTGCACCGTTAAGCAACAGCAAAAGCAGAAACCGATGGTTAAACAAGTGTGAAGGAAAAAACGGCAAGTAAATATTCAAGCGTCTACTCACCAAATTCAATCCAAGGAGGATCGTTTGCTGGGAGAAACTCATTTGAGGCGAAAGAGAAACTGGAAGTCAGTACCATAAGGAGTACAAGAGATATGAGCCACATGTGCAGGTCCTCCGGCTTCATGAACGGAGTACCGCCCTTGCAATTTCTCTTCCTAGTCATTTTTGGCTGTTCGGTGTGCCGAATCTACAGTGTTCGAAGCGGATGCTAAAGTTCGTTCTGAGCCCGTCGCCGCCCTTCAATTGTAGCTCTACCGACTGTCTGTCTTTCTCTCTCTCCGTTCAACCTCCGGAATACAAAAATGGGGAAGGGATGCACACTAATTGCAAGTCCCCTCAGAGCCCCTCAACCCCTACAACCACCCATCAGGCATCTCCCCAGGGCTTCCTGTAGGCAGCTGGGCGACAGGTGATCGCTTGCTCTTCTTCCCACAGTATGCTCCCAACCGTTTTTGGCATTTTCGGACTCTGTGGGCAACGTGTACTTTACTTCGAAGCAGTGTGCAGTTTCAAGTACTCTTATTGGGTGCCTCTGCAGACCACTGGACTCTCGGTAGGCAGACTCAGGCAGGGGGGACTAACACGTTGTTAGCGGGTGTTTTTACAATCAAAAAGACTGCGTCCCCTTTTAGAACGAGGGAAGACCCTTACAGCCTCAAAAAACCTGTGATTCCTTTAATCCTGAGGGCCGAGGTATTCTAGCGCGCGCCGAGCAAGACAAACGGGTTGTGCCAATCATATAGCACAGGGGCAAAGAGCTTCAAGATAGACTTGGATTAAGCAAATATACGCAAGATTTAAAGGAGCAGTAAAGAAGGTGGAGCCGAGGGAAATCACTAACACTGTTTTTGGGGGTTGAAGCGGCTTGCCATTTTAGTTGCGCTGGAGCCTCGGGGGAAATGCGAATAGCGCAAGTAGTCATCTGTCTAATGCACCCGCTAGTCTTTCTTCTAATATATCCATTAATTATTAAGTTTCTAAACCATCGAAATTGATACAATTCTTCTTAGAGGGCTCATGGAAAACCAAGTTGAGCTGTCCTTCTTCCCCCTGTGGCTGCGGAACCCAGGTGGAGGGCGTTCCCCCAGAGGCTGAAAACCCTCAAGCACAATGAAAAGGTTACCTGGTTACTCTTCAAAAATCCAAAACGTCAAGTGCATCATCATTAACTGATGCTGCTGCGTTGCTGAGGGTTCACAATCAACAATATCATTGCAGCTTCGGAGTTCACGTAGGAGCGTAGGCAGTACCTCGTCTTCACGGTGGTAGAAGTTCCACTGCTAGTTCCTTCAGGGTCAACGCAGCATAAAAACTGTTTCAGACTACATAACCCAACCCTCAGATGATTGCTGCCGCTATTCAACGGAAAAAAGCGCGCCCATACGAGGTGAGTGAGTCGTCGTGCATTGCGCGACCTTCTGCCGTGTACAGCGTGAGGAGATGAACAAGAATCGCTATTTTTAATATGTTCGCTGTTGGTACCTCCTGCCATCACAACGTTAGAACACAGGCCACTGCCTGCTTGAACGATCAGCTAGTAGCAGGGAGCCTGTGAGTCGGGATATGGTATAGTATATATAGTCCTAATGGAGGGGGGGGCAACGAAAGGATTTAGGACTGTCATAAAGCTTAACAAGAAGCGAATTTTATTGTATTCCCTCCACCTGGAAGCTGAGAGCAATTTTCTACCTGTGTCACTGGTGCGTGTGTCTTATAACGTGCTGCCTTCCATGTATTTGCGTCTCGGTACACATTGTAAGCTATGGATATCTGTATGCGCTGAGATACTTAGTCTTGCTTCGTGGAGATTTCTGTAGAACTTAAGTTTTGCCCTGCCAGTCCTTTGCCCCTCTATTTCAGTACTGTGAGCCGCCATTTTTATCCACCTGCGCTACTGCATTGACGCTAGACTGCTGATATCCTAAGCTACAGGTGAAATATCCTGGCATGCAGGCAATATAAATCATCATGAGCTGACCCCAGCTAGCAGGCCTTCACTACGCTGCTCACTGTTAAGACCCCTAAGACGTCCTCTGTGCAACTTGGTCACGCTATCCAAAATGCTCTCACAAAGGAAAAAGCAATGGTAGAGAATGTACGGTATGTTATGGGCCACACAAACACAAACATATTATTCACCTAGCGCCCGTGAAGCTTGACGCAGCTTCACGCCGGCGCTACGCAGCGATGCGAGCCGTACTGCTTGGGTGCTGTTCTTTGCGTCTAGTTTCTGAGGCCTCGTGCGACCATGCGCAGGTAAGTCAGCCTCCACCTGGCTAAAACAAGTATTCACTGCTTGGTGTTATGCACAAATCTCTGCAGATATTATGCACGCTGTGGCGCGGCAAGATACAGATAAGTGGCCCCTTACGCTACTGCCACAAATTCGCCAGCAGGCTGCAGCGCAGGGCCGCTGCGAGTCCACGAAAATACATAACACCACCAAGGGGGAATTACTCTTCTCATAAAGACTCTCCACAGATTCAAACACAAACGTCTTCCAAAGTGCTTTTCTATGCCTAATCTCATAGAAAGCTACCTGTCACGCGAAGTCCCAAACAAAAGCCCTACTTTAGGTCCCACTCCAAGAGGGAAGCGGCAACACAGCAGCCTACATTGATACAGCCGCACAAGGTGGCACAGGCGCATGTGAAACGCTAGGGATGGGGAGCAAGCAACGTAGGAACCCGCAAGACGCCGCTGACAACAGAAACAACGCGTGGAAGAAAAGAAAGCCAACCGAACCAATGAAAGTGAAGGTAAGCCACAACCGACGCAGATGGGCACCTTGCCGAGAGCTGGCAGCCTTCACAAAACGCCAACAAGGAGGAGATGGAAGAAAAGATGAAGGCATTAAAAGGAGGAAGAACTCAACTATTGGGAGGGTGGTATCGCAAAACACGTGACGACGTGTTCTAGATAACCAGCGCAAAGCGCAGAAATCATGACCATTTGCCGACTCATGACTCTGACCAAAGGAACATGCGGTGTGTCGAGGAAGGCGAACAAATTACGACGGTTAGCGTTCCCTTTCAGTTGAATCGATGTTTATTGAGGCCCCAAGAAGTGCACTTCCACCGGATTGACTGCGCTCCGACGCATGAACGCCACTTTGAGCGCTGCAAGGTTCGTTAATCTCATCCCAAAATAGCTCTCGAAGGTCAAGAAAACTTGAGCCCTTGCTTACACGAGCAGCGGCTTTGCTTCCGTGCCACTTTTGCCTGCCACTTTACATTCCACTCGATCCCTCCGCGCCAAAAAACGTAGCTTTTGATCGGACTTGCGAAAGGCCCCTGTTTACTTTTCTTCGATCCAGGCAATCGACGGGCTGTAGGTATCATATATGCTGAGCTTGGGCGGCCGTATTTCTCCGCTAAGGCAGATAGCTCTCCGCGTGCTGGTTGCCACAGTGGTCTCTCTCTTTTCGGATAGCGCACAAGCTCTCCACGCGCTGGCTATTCGCCAGTGTGGATAAATACATCAGGAAAGGCAGCACCTGAGTTGCGAATAGCTGCCGCCTTACGTTTTCAAAGGCCCTGCATAACGACAGAACGTGCATTTGAACGGAAGCGAGCAAATAATCTTATAAATTCAAGGAGACCGTGGCAGATGCATTCAGCGATGCGCGGAAACATGCAGAGGCAGATGCATGCCCGATGTTAAACTGTTTTCGGTAGGCTTCAAGAATGAACGGGGAAAAGCAGAGTCCGGAGCTCACCTGACTAGCATGATGAAAAACAGAGCGTAGAGGGTACGACTGAGCATAAAGAATGCCGCGATCTTAAATTCCCAGCCAACAACGGAGAGAATTACGATTGTGACTAAAGCCGACCCGACGGAGATAATAAGAATAGTAGCCTCCGAAATCCGTCGCAGGTGCACGGTGACGGCGATGCTGAACAGTGGGAGGATCAAATGGCCTGCGCGCATGCATGCATACAACAACAGGCGAAGCCAAAGCTTCCCACAAACACTTCGTGCGCTGAGGTTAACTGCACAGAAAAAATTGCACCTTTCTTCCCCAGCTGGATTAACTTACCCCCAACTACAAACGTAAGCTCCACCCCTTTCGGGATCTTCGTCGCCGTTGTGAACAGAGGTTCCGTCGCCATAATGTAACATCTCCCTAGCAGTTCACAGAATGCGAATGCCGTGCTGCAGCAGGCACGCATACAAGCAGCCACACGCGCAGCATAGGGGCCCAGCACAAAATACAAGGCAGAAGAAATGAGCAATGCGTACTATGTCACAGCCTGTCCGAGGGCCAAGAGCTGAAACTTCCACGCATTTTTCCCCCCGCGGCTCTCCATAAACTTCATGGGCAAAATGAGTGCCGAAAGAATTGCAAATTGCAGCAAAGGGCGCCACAAGGCAGCCAAAGTCCTTGTCCATGAAGGCAGCTCCACGCGGACACCGAGAAACTCCAACTCGGCATTGTTTGTGTCTTTGTAGCGCTCAATCTACGAAAAATGGCCGGAGAAACACACACAAGTTCCGTCAGCTTTGTAACTGACGCCACAAGAAGCCATGAAACCGGTACAACGACTGTCCGTCTGAAAGCAATCCTCGGAAACAGTAACTACTGCGAGTAGTACTCTATGGAGCAGTTTCAGGAAACGTCCTGCAGAACTTGCGCGGCAATGGTGTACTCAACAATCAAAATCGTCTTCATTCCTCGCTTACCGCTTGGTTTAGACACTCAACGACCATCCGCCGTGTCATTTCAAACAAGCACTGCAGGGCACAGATGAGCAGATTGATGTGACAGATTTCCTTGTAAAACTTAATGATATACTCTGCCCTCCACAGGAGGTACCACCGCTCGATTGCACTGTCCTCGAAAACTCCCGACTTCACCTTAGGCAAAACAACCTGCAGGAGCAGCAACAATAACAGCATCAACTCACAAGCTGAACAGTGCAAGATGTACCTGCAGCTTCGCCTCTTCCCACATGTTCACATGCCAGACTAATGCTTCACTTTGTTGCAACCTCCCTCCGCCCCTCCTATTCATACCTCCTCCCGACTCCCACTGCTGGCGTGCGGCTCGCCGCCCTCCCCATTGCGGTGCCCTTCCCCAACCCAAGGATGCCGCAGACAGCCACACCACCGAGTTTGTTCCTGCAGATGAGGACTGCATCACAGCACGGAACAGCAGGACACACAAGGTGTAACACCCCATTCAAGTCTGCCCACCTTCGTCCCCAAGGCAAATATAACCTACCAATTTGAACACATTGCGGGCTTGGCTGATCCAAACTTCCAACCGAGGCGCCTAGGCCTGAAGGGCAGCCTCCCATTTTTCGCTTGAGGGCGCCGTTGACATGAGCCTCTCTGTGCACAAATCAAACATCAAACCTCGCTTATGGCTAAAGGTAAAGACGACCCTTGAACGGGTGCCAACTATGACCGCCTGAACACAACAAGTTCAGCTCACCCCCTCGGGAAAAGAGTGCGGGGACTCTGCGGGGGAAACTTCATGCGCATTTTTTCCGGCTGAGATCGGATCATCTTTGTGAGGAAGATGCGGAGAACAAAAACGCTGCGATGGAGCATCGTATGCCCTTGACTCGGCGGTGGCGCGCTCGACAAGCTGCAGGCCACCGTGTTGCTGCAAGCTTGCATTCTGCTCGGTGCAGAGTGGGGGCTTGCCGTCGTTGCAGATGGCGAGAGTGGGAGGCGACGTGTTTCTCTCTGATTTACAGAGGTCTCTGGGACTGCATCCAAAAGATACTGCGGTGCGAAAGAGAGATGAATACCTTTTAACGGGCTTTACAGTGTCAACGCCCATCAGCGCTGCACAAGCTGCGGGTGAGCGCATGCTTGCAGCAGCAGCCCCGTCCAGAACTTCGTGTTCAGATTGTGTACTTTCAGCAGGCAGCACTTGCCTGCCTTCCACCGCATTCCCAAGAGGGCAGCAAAACAAGCCTCCATATGCACCCGGAAAACTCATCTCCAGATACCACTTGGAATCCACGTAGCCGT
This sequence comes from Eimeria acervulina, assembly GCF_000499425.1. Lineage (NCBI taxonomy): Eukaryota > Apicomplexa > Conoidasida > Eucoccidiorida > Eimeriidae > Eimeria > Eimeria acervulina. The sequence goes on from NW_013547315.1 coordinate 65,534, forward strand.
AGTGGCAGTTCGGCACCACAAACAGCTGAAGTTCCTTCTCCTTACTCCATACGCCCGAATCTTCTGGATCAAGAAGGTCGCAGCAATCAACACAACGAACCCAGAACACAAATGCCCAGCCGCGTGGTGTTTGAAATCAGAACGTAGGGTTGACAAATTTGGGTTTACAGATGTGGGTATGCTAGTGCAGGGCAGAGGAGCTTTTACCGATTTCAACGACATATCGCAACATGTCATCTTTGCACAAAATAAGGCGGCGATGCACAGCCTGGAAGTACAGGGCGGAGCAGTTATCCAGTTTGGTCCAGTAGCGCCGCGTTGCTACCCCATTAGACGTCATGGTTTTCTTCCGTGAAAAGCCCCGCATCGAGGAGGTGGCTCCCAGGTAGTTTCTAGAAAGCCGCATGCGTCTTCGCCTAATGGAGAAGGGATCTGGCTGGCGCAGGAGGTCCCCGGCACGAGCTGTACTTTGGTGCTCATAGATGCAGGGAAGAAGAGAAGAGTGCATTGCTTCGTTCACTGCAGCCTTTCGGGGGTCAGCAGACTTAATCCATTTGTCTCGGAAGGCAGTATTCGAGCCAATACATGCATAAATAGGCCGAGCTGGCCGCTTCGCCTCCCGCAATTGCCTGTAGAATATCTGCACTATGCGATAGCCCAAGTTTCCTACAATAACCGTTACAACATATGCGTAAAACTTCATCAGTGCAACGAAAGGAGGTAGTACTTTCCACGTAAAGTCCGAAATTGTCATTATTATTAACGAGAGTCCTTCGCACAAGAACAGAAAACATACAAAAAGCCAATGAATGCGCACTGTAAGACTGCAACAAAAAGAGTATAGCCCCTGTTCTTTTTGGACTCTTGCGGTAATACAGCCAGTGTTACATAACGCATAAATAAAAGTCTAAAAATCTCTGAACAGCTACGCACTCTGCAGTTCTGCGCAGTACATGCGCGTCCACGATACGAGCAGCAGCAGTAGCCTCTGCGCGCACTGAATTCTGCTAAAGGTCACGTACCGCAGAAGGCATTTGTTTTCCACGATACGTGGTCGGTGAAGAAGTTGAATCCCATGAGACACATCTGATGTAGCACAACTTCGCCAAAGCGAAATGGGAAGCAGGACCGAGGCACTATAACGGAAAACAAAGACAGGTAGAGCAGTTTCCACTCCGTCTTCTCGCTGTTAATCAGGCGTGCCAAAGACCACATTATGACGCACGCCGCGAAGGTAACGCCCCAATTCACGAGAATTGCTGCGAAGCAGAAAACTCACAGGGGACCCTCCCCATACACACAAATGATGGATTACCGAAGGCTGGCATGCTGACAGCAAAAAAACACAGCAAACAAAAACATTAGAGGAAGCACTGTCCTATACTTGGCACTACGTTTATGAATTATTGGCCCTCACCAAAATCAATCCATAGAGGGTCAGTTGCTGGGCGGAACTGAGTGGAGGCGAAAGAAAGGCTCGAAGTCAGAACCATGAGAAGCGCAAACGAAATGAGCCACATGTGCAAATCTTCCGGCTTCATGAACGGTTCCCCGCCTTCACAATTCCCACCTCTCGCCATCTTCAGTCCTATGCTTCCTATAGGACTTTGGGTTGAGGGCTTGGCTAAAACTTTTCACTGCCTTACTATCGAGGCATTCTCGTCTGCCCCCGTCTGCCCAGCAGGAACCATCTGTCGCCTCTCCCCTCCCCACGGGGCAAATACAAAAACGCAATGCAGTGAAACAAGGTGTATGGGCTATTCAGAAACCCAGGGCTCCTCAACGGAGCCATGGGGCTTTCCCGCTTCTTCCCTGAGGCCGTCCGTCGCACAGCTGACGGATTGCCTTTCTAGCCTGGGTATGGTCGGAACCCTCTGCAACGCCTGCAGATCCTGGTGCCATACGAGAACGAATGACTTCTGCTTGGATGCGGTGATGAAATCTAGAGATTTTGGGGATACCTAGGGAGCCCAATGAAGCCTCTGCGATGCAGAACGCCACTGAAGATCATCTGCCCACGTCAGCAAAGATACTGCCAGTTGCCACTAACATTGTCTTCTCAGTCGGAACAGGTGTTGTGTTGCACACCTAAAGAACGGCCACCGGCCGGCTTCCGCTCAAAGAACGGGGCGTTCTCCTTTGCATCGAGCAAGCTTTGAATCGAAGGTCGCGCCCTGTCAGCCTTAACAGAAGCGGACACCTGCAGGACAACTCAAAAATGAGCCAAGGTGATTGAAAAATAGGCAAAAAACATAGGCAAAAAATTGCCTCGAAAATCCTACAACCACGAAGATAGGTAGTGATGGACTGACCGGCGCGGCGCGAGGCTGTGGGACAGTTCCAGCGTGGGCTTCGGTGGTGTGGGGGGAATCTTCGCCCTTCTGCATTCCGCAGTCCTGCCGCATACATCAGAAGTGTGCCTTTGTACCACGTTTCTGTATGCAGGATAATTGCAAAAGAAGAATTTATCTCGCGTTTGTGTGGAGGCTCACGAACTCCCCACGTTAACAAAACTACCCACGCCCTCTCAAGTCTCCATCTGGACACATGCATCGACGGCGGCTGCAACCACCCGTGATGATCTCCACACATCAGCAAAAATATTGCTCTACTTCATAAAACTGTGTAATCAGATGGAAATACTACCCATTGGCTTCCCCTGAGGCTTCTACTTCAGCGCCGTGGGCGTTGCCGTTTCCGGTGAGCGCCAACCGGTGGAAGTGCGCACGAAGCTGGACAGGATGTGCGGGGAACTCCAATATGATAGGCAGAAAAGAGATCAACATGAATACGATAATTTGCTGCTTATTTAGAGAAATGACTAACAACGCCCGTTCCATGGCGTTTTTTTGCGCATGAAAGGCTTGGCGACGAGCCGTCGAACGGGCCGCCGTGCAGTGCGACAGTCCGCTCTTTGGAGTTTTACATTTAGTTGCAAGAAAACATCTAGATATCAAATAACACGTTCCTGTTAACACATCTGCAATGTCATACATTAGGCTGCGAGCAAGCAACCCAGTCCACAAGGCCCACTCTCGTCTGAAAGCTGTAAAGTAGTCATGCATGTAGCTCTAAGCAAGCATCCTAGTTCCAAATTTCCTACTCGTGGTGAACACCTAAGCGTAACCATGCATTTTCTTGCAAGCAAGCAGCCTAGGAGTTAAGGCTCCAACCCCCCACTGAACATGCGTATGGCTGTCCGGCACTTCGATGCGAGGAAGTATCTTAGTTTTCTAGGTCCACTCCACTGTGGACACGTTATGTTCCCATTGTATTCTGGTTCGCTAGTGCTAGTCCAGAGCGCTCATCTTGCATGGGGTATGGAATCAACACTTTTAAAGGGTGTTCTATAGTGCAACGCCCCCCGTGCGCCATTTCTGTGGAGTGCGCCCATAAAAGACGCTATAACTTGAGTATAGGAGTGGTGCAGTTTCGTCAAAAACAATCCGAGAAGAAACTATCGAAAGCAAAAGAAACAGGCGTTTCCTTTCAGTGCTCTGGTAACAACATTACGATTTCAAGCCCTTTTCACCGATTAATTGCTAACTCCGCAACAGATTCATCTCCTTCAGCCGTAAAAGGAGCAAGGCAGTGGTGTTCCTCGGTGCGGGTCTCAGGATAACAAGATCATCTCTTGGGTTTCTTCTTTTGTTCGGGCGCCCCCGTGAGCGCTGCCCTGCGTTTCCACGAGGGACAATTGACGTACCTCCAACGATGACAAGCAAGACAAGACTCCGTTATGTCAAGTGCATTTCAGAACTACATAGGCAAGAAACCTCATATTTACTCAAAGGTTGGCCTTTGAACTCGGCGCCTTTTCGGCGGCTGGTGATCCAGCCCCACAGCATCTTGCACGTTGTAGATACCTGGAAGCGCCCCCGACAGGAATCAGAAAAAGCCCAAATAAGGTGCACTTTGCTGACGCATCCTCCGCAACATATTGACGAACTTTATTCTCCTGAAGTACACCGTTGTAAAGCATTGCTAAGGGAAGTGGCAAGCAAACTGCTGAGGGAATCGCGGCTTGCCTGCTTGGTTCAAAATGCTCAAAAGCTCATCCTTAATTCTTCGAGCCACCACGGGTCCCCTATATACCTATGCAGACGCAACAGCTCCTAATCTGCGGCCTCCATTTGGGAGTGGGTCAAAGGCACTCTACAAATAACGTCTGCATAAACCAGTCTATGCTCACCACAAGGAAGGCTGAAATGATCAAGCAATGCAATGCAGCAGCGCTTGGGTCTTACCAAGGATGAGTACACCTCAACGGCGCTCGCTCCTGCTCTGATCCTCTGGTACGCATCCAACCCGGTCTCGATGCCCCCGCTCTGTGTTGCAAAGCAGCTGCAACTGAACTAATGGTGGGATTCAACGGAATGCGTAATGTACGGCAAGTGAAGTAGCAAACAGTGACTACAGCAGCTGCTGGACTGGTTATCGCAAACAGCATCGGGCACGCAAATGGAAAAGAACTGCAAAACGCTGCCGAATTCCCGCCCCAAAGTTTGCAAATGATGCAAGCCATCCCTACACTCCTCTCACCGAGATAATTGCGACTTGACCGTTGGTCAACTTGTACATATCCGACACGCACTGGGTTGCCATTGCCTTCAGTGGCCTGCCGCTGAGGCCCCCCGTCTCCTTTTTGCATTTGTTCTGAAGGGAGTCTGGGCGCTGGATCTGCAGGAAGTCAAACACGTCGTTGATTACAGCCGGAGGTATAACCAGGTAAACCTGGGGTCGTGAAGCATGTACCGAGCACAGCCTCTTGGTCAGTACTTGTGCCCAAAAAACAAGGCGCTCGGATAAGCACCACGTCACTGACACTGTCACGTAAGTCGTCAACGAAGTTTACTGGCTTGCGCTTCAGCGTTACACAACTAATGCTTACTGTGGTGTTTGTAACAACGAGCCCGTCTAGGCCCGTGTCCAGCGCCTGCAAAGATAAGGTAGAAAAGATGAGCAATGTTCGTATGCTCTCGTTAGCCACAACCACGGCGGGAGTGGCAGCATCCAGTCAGAAGGGAAGCTGTGAAAACTTGCCCGTAGCAAAGGCAAGCACTCGAATGGATTTACGGCTGGACTTACGACTTCCGCAATGTCTCGTTTCTCCTGTTCCGTCAGATCTGGCTGTGAACGCAGATGCAAAGAGAAAAACAAGAAAGAGCTCCTGCACACTTTCAAAAAGCAGTGACTGGAGGCTTGAACATCAAAAGTGTCCGACGTGCTCTGAAGAAGGCTTTGACACTATTAGCACCACAAGCAACAAGAAAAAATGAAACCTCTCAGTCGAGGTGGGGGTTGTGCTTGGCCATCGTAGTGGTGATTCCGTAGAGCTGCCTAACCGCGATTTTGACAAACAGGAGCGGGCGCTTTCCTGTTTGTGTTGGGAAGAAATCGTGCGCCTTGTGCGTGATGTCTCGTGACGTCTCAGTTGCGTCCGGTTTTGCGTCTTCGGGCTGGGCAATATTAGCCTGATGCGCCTCCTGCTTTTCCAACTTGTCTAGCTCACTTTGTGCTGTGGTAATGATTCTGCGGAGGTGGTCTCGCTGCTGCAGAGCCCGGAGTCCCTGTGTGTTGGGGGAGCTCAGATTAATGACTAAATAATCAGCAAAGCGACCGAGGCGTTTGATCCCCTCACGGATGTCTTCTTCTGCATTTTCCGTGTCCTTGTTTTTACCTGAGGAAGCGGCATTCAGATTCCCCTCCCTATGGACTGGCTGCCAGTCTTTGGGGAGGAGCGTCTCACCCCATCCCAAGCGCGCCCAACCCAGACGTACCTATATTGACGCCTATGACGCAACGCCGCGCCAGACGATCGTGCCATCGGTCTGCTGAAGCCTGCTTCAGGCGGGGCTCCACGACGTCTAGTCCAGCGCTGTGAAGCCAGGGGCACGAACATACTACGCATGCATTTCGGCTGAGGGTTCACTTTGAGCAAGAAGGCACCCAATCGTCACCTCCATCGACATTCAGTTTATCCCTTCGCCGACAATCACCAACAGGGCCAGCCACGAGGCGACCAGTGTGCTTTTGGTTCATTAGCCTCACCTGTTAAAGCCGCATCGATTGATTATTGCTCGGTCCTTCGCTGCACGGAATATGCGAGGCTTCGGGTTACCGGGCTGGGGTTTAGGGGTGACAGTCCCAACTTCTACAAAACCAAATCCCATTCTGTGAACAAAATACATAAGATGGTGCATGCGTAAATGCATACAAGCCATATCCCCAAGCTTTTTCGAAAGCATGCGTGTTCTGTTACTCAGCAAGAGGTTGCCAGTGTAATTCAAGACCGCCCGCCTAACAGCGGCGTCAACAGGCGCACTTGCAAAAGTTTAAGGGGGCCTCGGCGTCCTTATCAAAACCCGCCGCCAGACCAACCGGCGTGTGGAAGGTCAAGCCTTTTATATTGACGCTGAGCTCGGGATCATCCCTGCAGCGCACCACTTCAGATTGTAGCTCCCAGTGAATGACCTCTGCGGGCTGGTGCTCTCTAGAACAACACCGCTGCGTTCACGCTTTTCAGTATCTTCCCAACTGCTCTTCAATACAGCAGACGGTAAAAGACAAGCGTATAATGATCTTTAACGGCAGAAACATGCTCATGTAGCGGCTTCAGGTATCCTTGGAAAGATCAAAAATAGCTACTTGGGACATGCACAGAGCCCCTACAAGGCATACGACAGGTGATGCATGTGCTTCTGCGGCACATTGTAACTACAGACGCCACGAACACGTGCCATGCACTGATGCATGCATACGCTTTTGCGTGCGCATGCATCAGTGCACCTGTGTATTACATGCGTGTGCATGCATGAGCTGGGAATCATGGGAGGCGTCGCCAATATCACCTTTCGAGATCATAGGGGAGGTATCCCCTGGCGGCCAACCACATGACGATGTGGTGCGCCAACTCGGGGTCTGGAAAGTTCTCAGGAAGCACTTCATAAAGGAGCTCCAGCAGACCGTCCATGTGGCGCATGAGACCCGAGCTCACGTCAGCTGCTGCGTAGGCAAGGTACATTAGCCCCCCACCAGCCAGAAGAATGCCAAGCAAGACCTTCTGAAACACCAAGCAAGTGAACTACAACAACATGCTGTGTGCATAAGTAGGAAATGCTTGCAACACACTTGCGTTCCACGCATGCACGCAAAGGAGCACGCAATCATGCGAGCGTGCATGTATCGGGAATGGGCTGTGTGTGTTTCTGAAAAAGATGGCAGGAAAGGGAACATGTGTTTGGATGCGGATCTCAGCTGTGCGTTCTTACCCCGTAGAAGTTATTTCTGTTGATGGCTTTCCTTCTTTCTTTTTCCACGTCCTCCATATCAATTTCCACTAGGCGGAGACTAGGAGGTTCAGCGGCGACAAGATTTGGACGGTCAGCCAGCGAGCCACCGCGACGGACAGGCCTTTCTACGAGCCCCTCTGCCGAAGTAGCGGGCGACGAGCCAGAGGTAGTGGCGATGCATCTTTGAAAGGACCCAGGACATGCCTTCTGTATATGAGTTAACGAGCGGAAAAAGCAGGCTTTGGGGAGTTCTGAAGCCAGGGAAAAACCAGCCCCAACGCGAGCAGCATGCGTGCTTGTCCTCAAATCCGAGACTTCAATAAAATTCAGCTTTGACGGGAGAAGGGGGTTGGAGAGGCACAGTGATCTGCTGGAAGTAAATCCTGCTTTCGTCAGATGTGTTGGCCAACGGAGGTGCCGTAAGGCCTTGAAATTAATGCCAGTTACGGTGTTTCCAAGAGTCCCCAGATGCGACATTGTTCGTTCTGGCCCGCGTTACGACCTTAAGACTACACATGGATCCAACTTCCCATTCGGCGTATCTACACTACCTCAAACTGTCCGGGTACTCGATTTCAATTCTCTAACAGGGACGCAAAGATTGTACTCAACAACCCCACCGCAGCGGGTCCAACCGGATGTGCATGCAACCCAGAACGCTATGAATGGCAGCCTCTTAACAGGGAGAAAATCTTGTTGATCTCACAGCAGCAAGTGAAATATGTAAAAGTATGCAACACGCAATGGTGGGAGCGCACCAGGTGGCTTAAGCAATTGGCGATCGAGACCCGTGAAAGTTTGGGGAGCCGCAGGCGGGCCCCCCGTTGAAGTGTGTACTTCCTATCCAACCCGTTTATTTAGACAAAATGCTCTATATTCACTCTAAGACCCGCACCATGGTATTCCTTTAACAAGTTTCTAGGCAGGCGGCAAAATTTCCAGCCGAGGTGCATAGGCGAGGCTGCCCTTCTGAGCAACCGTTTCCCACATCCTTCCGCCTTCAAGGAGTATGTGCACGTGGTTCTTGCCGCTGAAATGGTTAGAGAGGAGCAAGCCAGTTGCCCATGTGCCTCTACGCCCACTCAGAACGCTCCTGCTCGAGGCAGATATGCCGACGGTCGAGTGCTGCCGCCAAGCAGAGAGCAACTGGGAAGAGCCTCGTGGAAGTTGCTGCATACAGCTGTAGCCCAATTCCCGCATGAACCTGTGAGTGTGTCTGCCATCGTAACCTCAGCCTTCACTGCAGGCATGGATTGCCTGCGGCCGTGAACTGCGCCCCCCCCGAATTGCTCAGTTCCATGGAGTGGATATAAATTACTTGCATCCATGGCATCCCATGTTTTCTGGTTTTGTGTGTTGACTTGTGCAGAGTGCGGAAGAGCGGCGAGCGGCGCTGAACTGGTTGTGGTGTTTTTCGCGTCTTTACCCGTGTCATGTGTGCCGAGAGGCCTTCGTGCCAATCATTAGATGCGACCCACCGAAGCCAACTTCCCAGGAAGCTTTGGTTTTGTGGGCCTGCCGTGTGCACAATGCTGTCAACGAAGAGTTGTCTGTTCCGTTGTTCAACTGCAGCGATCACCGCCTCTTCATGCAGCACGAAAGCTCAAGCCACCATAGAGAGCGAAACTTATGACGTGTTATTCCTGTTGCCAGAACCAAACCAAAGCAGTTATGTAGTGGGGGAGGGCGCGATGCGCCTAGATGTTGTCTACGCCTATTAAAAGGCATAGCATTACCTCTGCGTGCCGCCGTATGGCGACCCAGTCGCCATTTTTCAGGTGCCATGTTTCATTAAGCGTGTGTACCTACTGCGACGTGCATTTGCATGCAGACACAAAAACTTGCAATTGGTTTCTGGCAAACGCAGCACCAAACGGAAAATTGAGGTGTTGTGCATTCCGTCAGCGCGTTCAAAAACGCTGTTTTCGCACTTGGCCGGATCGAACGTAGGCCAATCTGCTTTTTCAGTACAGCACTTAAGCATTCTGGCTTTCGTCAGATTTTGTGTCAGCCCCCGTTGGCACTGCCGGCGACGGTGGCTGCGGCTGCCGCTGCGACACGAGACCCGACTCTTTGAAGAAACGGGAGGGGATTAGGGGATGATTCGCCTTATCAGCCAGGGGAGCCGTGAGGAGCAGAAAACGTCTAGCTCGGGTCAGTGCTACGTAACAAACCCGCCGCTCCTCCATGAGGTGAAAATGCTGTTCGTTCCCTGAGGCTTGCCTCACTATCGTTGCTTCTGCCTGACGCAGCGCTTCAGGCATCGGCGGTTTTTCGGCGAAACTCGAAATCAAACGACCCACGAAGTCCGCCAGCGGCTGACTACCGCCAATCCCCATGGGTAGTGTCCTGCAGCGTATGTACACAAGGTCGAAAGGAACAATTGTATGAGCACAGATGCATGCAACAGACAAAAGGGAATATCAGCACTTCGAAGCCTTTCTTTCACGTCGGAAAGAGCTGCTAAGGGAAGGGCAGGGACTGGCACACCCTTCATTGGCTCTTGCAACGATGACTACTTGCCACTCTAGGCCTTTGGCTTGGTGAATAGTGGAGAGTGTAACAGCATTTGTAACTTTTTGCTGTAAGAACCTCCCAGCGTCTGCATCTCGGAGTAGCCTGAGGATGCAGTCTGCTGCTGTAGCCTGCTGCCAATTGGGTGAGTAAGCCTCTGCAGCTCGCAGCAAGGCGAGAACATCTGCAAACATTTCCGACCCATATAGCGTTGATAGTTCCCGTAGAGAGGCTTCCTCCTTTTGGGTGTCTGATCCTTTGGGATCCTCGACGTCATCGGCCGCCGTTGCTTTCCTTTTGCTACGGCGCGGCTTGGTGCCTGCCGCTGCCGCAGCTGCAGGCGTCCCAATGTTCTGCGGAATGGCAGAGTCAGCCGTGCCAGTGGCGCCTTCATTATCTGGAGGTCCTCCCCGGCGCGAGCGCTTCATAAGTCTTCTATGGGCGAAAAACTCACCCATCCCTAGGGGGCCAAGCAAGACCTCCAGCACTGCCTTAACGGAAACAGCTGTGGCTGCCATGGCGCGAAGTCTGTAGATCGCCTTACCGAAGGAGGCCAGAGACTCCAGCTGATTCGTGCGCAGCCGTGCAGCTTCAGCTGCTGCCACTACATCTGCATGTGCAGCTCCTTCCGGCTGCACTTCCTGAACTTCGCCTTGCACACCGGCGCAACGCAGCACGCGCCACAGGGCATCGAAGAGAGAAGCACGCAGAGGAGGGGTTTCCCTGGATTTCCTTTGGTCGCCTGAAGCCCAAGGGATGCTTTGCCAAGGCATTTCAATGATGGTGCAGGAATTGTCTGTCTCGTTTGTTGAATGGCTAGCGGATGCGCTCTGGACACGCTTTAGAGCCAAGAGGGTCTTTGCCCCCACCCGCCTTGGTGGCCTGTTGAGCACGCGAATAAAGGAAGCGTCGTGGTGAGGGTCAACTGCCAAACGGAGGTAGGAGAGGAGGTCTAGTACATCTGGACGCAAGAACACCTCTGCCCCTCCACTCCGTTTTGAAGTCGTGCTGCTTAAGGGCAGCCCTCCCGCAGGCAGCTCGAGATCCGCCAAGTCCACAGCCGGAAACAACATCGCCGGGTCAATAGGGTTGTTGGGATCGCAGAAACCTATGCTGTCCCCACAGTTTTCTGAATTTTCACGCACTGCATTGGCGGTGAAAGGCGAATCAGAGGAGCACGCAGCGCGTTGTATGCGGGGGTTCGTCAGGAGGTTCTGGATGTCCAATAAGGCGCTGTTGGTGCGGCAGAGAACAGCGAAGTCATCCCATCGCAAGCTGTGGTGTTGCTTCAGGCAGAGAATATACCTTAAGATGTACTGCGCTTCCAAACTCTGAGACGGAAGAAATGCTCCGTGTACGTGGCCCCCGGCTGGACCCCTTGTGTCTTTTATCGCTGCATCTGTGACTACTGAATCCTTCCTCTCCGCTCCTGTATCAATCTTTGCATTGCCCTGCAGGTAGATGCTGCGAGAAAGGTCCCCATCCCCGGGAGAGTCATGTGAAGAGTACAGCGCCTTGGAAATCCGAAATGGCCAGTTGAAATTGACTAGCGACAAACTGTGACGCACCACCGCTGGGACGGACCGGTAGTTGCAGGACAGAAAAAATTCTTGGTAGTCGGGGAAGTTGCGCTTGAATTCGTGAAATATCTGAGTCAAAAACAGAAAAGGAGCTAAGCTTAAGTGCAAAGCGTGTGAAGAAATCGAAGCAACTAGCTCCAAAACTCAGCTAGTTAGCTAGGTTGGGGCTGCGAGGCCAGTCGTACCCCCGTGTGCGTGCCTCGCCATTTGTAAATAGACTGGTCGTCATCTCCTACGACGGTAACGCCTCCTCGCCCTGGCGTAGAGTTTGGTAGGGTAGGGTTGCCTACTGCAGTGTGCAGTGTCTGTATGTTTGGGGGCCTTTGCAAGGCGAGGAGACAAATGAACTTGAACTGGTTGCTGTTAGTGTCCTGGAACTCGTCGACAACTAGGTAGGGCCATTGCGCGCCCAACTCGGCGCGTGTTGCCGGCGGTTCTAGGAGCTTGAGTGCCTTAACGGTTAAATCGGTGAAGTCAAGGAGGGGTGGTTGCTGCTCCCTGAGGTGTTTATCGTACTGAAAGAACAGGCGAAAGAGCACCGAGCCAGCAGCGCGCTCGCGCTCCAACAGCTCGGGAATAAACTTCATGCTGCGGATCCTCTTGCGGAGTTCCTCCGCCTCCTTGGTGGTGGAAGAGTTGAATGCGCCGCTGTCAAGGCTTTGGAAAGCCGGCCCCCGGGCCTCTCCCTCCTCTTCGGAGCAGCCGTCGTCCTCCTCGCTCGACACCTCAGGGACCTCTGGACTGCTGCGCAACAATGCACTTACTCCCCTAGCCCCAGAGCTCCCATTGCGCATCGCCTCGGCCCGTTTTTCGCTGTCGATAAGGTTACGGAGGATTGACAGCTGCTGAAACTGATTGAGGACGCGAAAGTTGGGTGGTACCCCTACGCAGACGCCGTAGCTCTTGAGGAGCCTCACGAAAAAGGAATGAAACGTTCCTACGAACAGATCCTTCTCACCGATCCCACCCACACCCGCATTCCAGCTGGAGGAACAAGCCGATGCGCACTGGTCCTTGAGCACTCCTTCAAGACCTCCACGGACTCGTCGTTCGAGTTCTGTGGCGCTCTTCTTGGTGAAGGTCAAAGCAGCCAAAGGCCGACAACCTTGCAGCAGCAGACCCACTATGCGAGCCGTTATTGTGCTCGTTTTGCCTGCCACCAGCGAAACGCAGCGATGCTAATAACCTGGACGCTAGGGCCTTAGAACAGCCATTTGCGTCTAGTGTTAGCAGAACAGTAATTAGAGGCAAAGAACTCGTGTCAACCATCACAGAGGAAATGATGAGCGAACAGGCGTATACTCAAGAGTAAAACTGAAACACTCCGAGCAAGAGCGAACAGCATCGCCCCCTCTACCCTGTCGCAGCATGTCAGCTCAGGGGATGCAGCCACTGCCGCGCATACAGTCCCCAATATGTTCAGGGGCCGAACCTTACCTGCTCCAGGACCTGCCAGGACGCATACGCTGGAGTGTGGCGGCGCGTTGACAACTTTTGTTTGCTCTGGAGATAGGGCCCCAAACAGCGCTCCGTGCTGTGGCAGAAGAGGCTGCGCCTTGTTGCTACTGTTGCTTGTGCATCGCATTTCTTCCTTTGTTGCTGTCCTTCCAGCTGCTGTTGCTTTGTGCAGCACCTCCGAGTGGGAGAAGGAAGGAGTGCAGCAGCCGGAAGCGGGACCCCCTGGTACTTCTGAAGCACATCGCTGCTGCTTCAGGGGCTTCCCACAATCTATTGGAAGTGTGCCGCCGCTCGTCGGACGCATAAGCCCCCAGCCGCCCCGGAGATAGATGCTATCAGCCGCAAGACCCTGCTTCTGGGGCTGAGGAGCAATGGGGGAATGCCTAACCGCAGTGCCCTGTCGAGATGCAGCAGTGGCGTACGAACTGCTACCAGGGCAGCAGCTGCTGCTGCTGCAGGCACTAAGGGGATAATTACCGTGGTCGAACTTTACACGAGCATCTGCAGGAACAGGGCAGGCCTTTGGTTTGTGGGGCTCAACAGTCTGTTTGCAACTCACCAAAGGATTTTTAAGGTGCACATCGTCCTGTCTTTGCTGTGGTTGGTGCTGCTGCTGATCATGCTGCTGTTCGCGGTGCTGGTTCAGTAGCTGCCTCTGGGTCCTGCGCTGTTGTTGTTCGTGCTGGTTCTGCGTTTCGGGGCGTTGCCGTTGCTCTTGTTGCTCATGTAAGTGGTCTTTCTGTTGTTGATGTTGCTGCTGTGCTTGCTGTTGCTGCTGTGCTTGCTGCTGTTGCCAATGGATGGGCAAGGCTGTGCGCAAGACGAGTTTTGTCTGTTTTCCAGTGTCCGTCGACTGCATCACAGGGCAGTTAGACTCCCAAGGTCTCTTTGGCTGTGATGTGGAGATAAAGACGCCTCCATTGCCAGCTGAGCTGTGGGCTATCCCACTGGGCCGACAACGGCCGGTTTGTGAGGCGCCCGTTGGGCCGCGTGATGCGGGGCCTCCTGTTGGCCGCTGTGAGTGTTTGCTGAGATCTTGCGTTGCTGTTCCTCGGTTGCTCGCTGTCCCCAAATGATTGTTATTTGGCGCTGATGGAAATGCGGACTTGGGAACAGCAAAAGATGATATGGAGTTGTCCGTGTTAGCTATGCTGTTTTGGCTGTGAATTTGCTGCTGCCCTTTGCATAATCCTTGGTGCCCAGGAGGCAGCTTTGGTGCTTGGGAGTGCAAATGGGGCCAGAGAGGGGCGCCAGTTTTAGGGTAGGACCCTGTTGGCGCTAGACAACCCGTAGTTCTTTGAGGCTGTGTAGAGGGGGCCCAAGGGAAGCTGTGCGCTATGTTGGGGGCCTGCTGCAGAAGTAATGCCTTCTGGGAGCCATCCTTTATCCTCCCCAACAGCCACCGGGTCGCTTGCTCGGGTGCGGCGTTTCCCGCTGCTGCTGTGGCTGCATGATGTTGCTGAGACTTAGGCAGCTGTTGACACATTGCAACAATGCAGCCTCACATTCCCCTTTGAGACTCGCGTACGTACCCCATACCGCTTATAGCGAGGCCAGCAAACTCGTCGGCTGCAGCTTACAGGGCAACGAGCAGGGGGACAACGACAAGCAGAGCAGGTTTAATTAACGACACAGGGGTAGTAGCCACTACTCCGAAACCCTTTGCGGGGCGGATTTCAATGCCTTTATACTAGAGGTGGTAGAGTTCAGAGTTCAAACCGATGGAATTCGTGGGTGGTTTCGAGCCTAGCAGCTGAGGGACTGACATAAACCTGGAATCAGATATTGAGCAAAAGCAAGCTGGGGCAGATGTGCATTCTTCTACCAGGTTTCCGCCGAAAAAATCCATGGAGGGTGGTACGCCGTTCGGCAGTCCCAGAGGAGGCGTTGATAACCTGTTAACACAGCTATATCTCCTTTTAAATAGCATCGTGCGACCCACAAATGAACGTAGACGCAAAATAAGCCATTCTTAACTTCTTGCTGAGGTGGGCTGTCCAGATGCCCCCCACCAGAATAACACCCAGCCCTAACACCTTGGTCGTTTGTCTTGTGACATTTGCTTGCTGAAATCAACTATTGCCCCCTATACCCTGAAATGCACTTTACAAGCCCAAAATTTCCTCATGAATTGAACATTCTTTTAAATTCTTACGATGTTATGGAACAGTTTTCAATGTCCGAAGGCGTGAACTGACCCGCATTACTGAGAGGTATCGATGCTAAATACCCTGCCGAACTGCTCCATTTCCGTTGCTTTTTCCTGCTCTCCACAGCAGTTCACGAAGTTCTGTTTAACGAATCTCCAATCAAATGATTGTTGGAACCCCGTAGCTCCTGTTCTATGCCGCCCCGTTTGTATCGTAATGGCTTGCGCCCAACATGCGGCTGAGAGTCGCCCAATAGCTTGTGTTGCAGCTTCTTCGCCAGTGACCCCTGTGGCACTGGCTCAACCTTTTGATGGCACTCCTTTTGAACTCGTCTCTCTGTAGGGTCTAGGGTGTATGGCCGCAAACCCCACGTGATGAGTGTCATGGCCTTGCTCTTTCCGACCACCACTAATGGTCGGCACTGAGCGCCAGCACCGCCACAACCACTGCAGAGCTTTTGCTTGGCCACTGTCTAACGAGGGTTTTCAATCGTATCCGAGCTCCATCGTGAGGTGCAACAGGCAAAGTAGATGACGAAGGAGTTCCTAAAAAGCAGCTCTCCCCCTTTCCTGTCTCCGCCCCTTGCACACCGGCACAACGGCGTTCTGCTGGCTTGGAGTGCCGGAAGCCTGCCAAGAGTTGCAGCACGGACTACAGCAACTCCTGCTGTAGGGCAAAAACACAAACAAGCATACAAACGCTCTTTCTTGGTGCATGCAGTAACGGTATAGAACAGACTGCTTAACCCTCAGCAGCCGGACTGCCTGTAAGTACAAACGCGCGTAACAACTTCAGAGAATCCATGTCACATCTGCGCCCCTTTTCTCCTCCCTTCGCTCATCAAGCAATGTCTCGTGTGCCTGGGTGCACACGTTGCTAGACCGTGGCGCCCCGAGACGCCAACGGGGTCGCGAGGGGGGCCGGCGCCAGAAGCACAGCTCTAGGTTGACGAACAAATACCGCACTGATACAAGTGAGTTAAAGCATTTGTAGATGCGCCTCCTTCAGTGCGCTTGGGTCCCAAAGTGTGCAAAACACCCCGCTCTGGCTATTCGCGACTCAAACACTGCAATCCCTACGTTCCCCTAGGCGAAAGCTGTGCAAATGTATGCGTCATCATGACCGAAAGAAACCCGTACACCTGTGAGTACGCCCAAGGTTTCTTTCCTCAGCAGGAGAAATGCGGTGCCCAAATGCGCAATGCTGCATACGCCCAACCTGCGAAGTATCTGATTGAAGCTACAGTAGACAAGCGACTTTTGAATGGGCTGCACCGGATAGCTGTTTCTTCTCTGTGCTGTGGGCCGGCTGTGAAACCCAGGCAGAAATACAGTGGCAACCATGCCGCTACTGTCAGATGCCTTTCGCTGGTGATATGCAGTGAAGTTTGAGTAACAATGCTTGTTTTCTTTAAGGAGTCATCCTAACTCAATAAGCTCAACCATTCCGAATGAAAATTTCTTCGAAACAGTAGTTCGAACAAAGAGAGAATACTAGGAGCGGCTATGGTTGGCCAAGCCGCCGTCTTTTGAACAAAACCCCGCTCCCTTTTTTCCTGCATTAAGTGTCTACAACACTGTCCTCTTCTGGCAAATACTACTCTCCTGTCTTCTTAGCTGCTTGCTTTTTGAAAAGGGTGCCAGCTCTTGACAAGATGCCTTTCGATTTCTTTTTTACAGAATTCAATTCACCCGGTGCTGGCGCATTTCCTTCTTCACCCGTCTGTTCTCTTCGTTGTTGCCCACGGTGCCGTGATGGTTTTGCATCTGGAAGGTGCATTTTGGCGTGTCCACGAGTTTTGTCTTCTTTGTGCTCCGGCGTTGGTTCAGGTGGAGGTGAGTCTGGCCTCTCGCCCTCCTCGCGCTGATTTCTAGAGGCTGGAGTTCTTGATGAGATTCTCCTTCGGGTGATCTCATCAGGATTTGCAGCCGCTTCACGAGACTTTTTTCTCGGCGAATGGCTGCTGGTACCGGCGCTAACAGCTGCGGCAGCAGCCGTACTGGGGCTAGGAATCTCATTCTGGGAAGGAGAGACCTTTGTTGCGTGGCTGTGCTTTCTGTGCTGGCCACTGGTCTGTTCAGCGCCTCGGGTTGCCTCTCGGGGCCCGCGTCTGTGACTCTCTCTGCGGCGGTCTTGATGGGCATGACGACGATGCTCTTTATGGGGTGAAATGCTTCTAGAGGGAGAAGCATCACTTTGTACGTGCGGTAAATGCTTTTGAGAGCTTGTTGAGTTCTTTTCTTGCAAAGCCACCGCTTCTGAGGAGTCACGGCGCCTGCTCGCTGCCGCTCGCTGGCGAAGGTGTGGCAGTTGTGCGCAGGTTTTGTTGATCGCTTCTCTCCACATAACAGCGGGAGTAATCCCTGCACAAATATGCATGCTATGCAAAATATGCGCTTTCAAGAACATGCACACTTACTGATAGACACAAAGCTCCCGCGAGCCCTGAAGCCTAAAGAAAGAACCAAAAGAAGTGGAACATTGTTATTTCTGCGAATGACTATTGGTGACATGTTGAATCAATGTAAAGACTAAAAGACGTGAGCGGCCAAGGACTGGAAACAACAGCCCTCATTACAGCTCACCTCGCTGGGCAGCATAGGCGGCAAGCTTCATGTGCACCCGATGGACAATAAATTCGTGTTTGTCGGATATCATGGGGGGGGCGTGAGTAGAGCTCAGTCTACCGAGGCCCACTACCCAGCTAAAACCACATGCAGCGCACAACACTGTCTCCGTGTCAGCACGCAATACAAGCAATACCCCTGAGGTGCACTAGTGAGCGCCTACGCAACACGCGGTGCAAAGACCCAAACACGCCCCCTAGACATGCCTTACTCCTGAGCGGCTTCGTCGGACTTCGCACGAAATTCAAAAGTGTCTTTTAGCGTCCGTACGGTAAAACACCGCCAAGGATATGCAAACTGAGTAGATGGAGCTTTTCCTCCTCTCGTTCCGTGAAGACTCCACAAAAACGCAGAGCTCGAGGTCCCAAAGTCAATACCAACGATGTCCTGCGGAAAAAAACCAAACGAAAATCATGGCCCAACCAAAGCTTTTGACTCCATGAACTCGCTAGCGACAATAGCCAATGAGAAATAAACTAAAGTGTCTACTGTGTACAGACAGCGGCGCACTGTGACGGCGAATTGGTCTCCCTTCCTGAAGCCCCTGTTGCCTGCTAGGTCTTCACTCCACATAACAACTCCTCGCTTGAACATCTGCGCACGCACTCAAAGAAAAAACCCTCTTCAATGCCCTGAAATCAACATTCCATACCTTCAGCGCGCACAGCGGCTGCGAGAAGGCGGTATTTTGTGCACATTGCGCAACGCAAAACTGAGGGTAGGCAGCTAGGCTGCATCGATGCTCCTGGATTTGGCCGCCAATAATAACATCCAGAAACGTCTGCCGCCAATGACGGCTTTCCGAAACGTCTGCTTTGAAACCACAAAAAAGTTGAACTGTCCACCTGATGAAGCGTGACCCCCAAAATTTAGCAAGGGGAGATAAAACCGCGGATCATTGGTGTTAAGGGCCTCGTTCACCAGTTCACCATATTTGTGCGCGTTCGTTTCTATGTATTAGCACATGGATACCAAAACGTACACCTATACGAATTAACAGCCAAATCAGCATAGCCCATCCCAAATGTCCTCTCACCTTAATGTAACGAGGTTCAGGCCTGCGGTGGGTGGATCGGCTCAGCATTTCAACTACCCCGCCAACGCGCATAGTGCGGAGTTCCCGGCACACAGTGCGTCTGCTACTTCTGCCGTAGGCAGACGCTGTGCGTATTATTCTCTTGGCAATTCTTCTGTTCTTTTGTGCTTGGCGCTGCAATTTGCGGGTGAGGGAGGCGATCTGCTCCCGAAATTCAGTCGCCTCCTTCTCCCGCTGCTGCAAGTCAGCTTCGAGCTTCTTTCGCTGCCGTCCCACCAGTTCAAATTCGTGTTCTAGCAGCGCCATCTCTTCTTGCCTTGCCTGCCGGAGAGCTTCCATCTGCGGATACGTGCACAAATGCCGGTTGTGGCAATTCAGAGCCGTGATGGACAGCTCCTTTAATTCTGTCACTCAAGACGGACACACAGAAGGGAACTTCTAATTTGCTGCAGCATTGCAATTGCGGCTTCTGCTGGTGGTGACGTACCTGCTGAGATAGTTCGCTGACAGCTGAGGCGTCAGCGGCACCTTTATCTAGCTGAGAGAAGACAGCAATGGCTGAGCGTTCTGCTTCCTCAAGGATTGAAAGTGCTTTGGCTCTCCTTTCTTCAACCTCGGTGTGCCAGGCCTCCATTTCGCGTTCCTCTGCTTCCGCCTCATCAGAAAGAGCCTGAAAGTCCTTTGCAAGCTTTCGTATGGAATCCAGTTTGTGCTGTTGCAAGTGAGGGGCCTGCAATTCGGCGGCCTGTTGCTTCAGCGTGGCTTGTGCTGCTGCAAGAGCCTCGCGGGTCTTGAGATGCTCTTTCTGTTCCTTCTCCAGAAGAGTTACGCCGTTTTCCGAGTTTTTCATCAGCTTAGATATCTCTTGTTCTTTTGCCGCCAGCGACGCTCTTAACTCCTCCACTTGTCTTTCTGCAGCGTTCGCTCTGTCTCTTTCTTTGCGTCTCTGCACTTCCTTCTCCTACATTACCCCAAAATCGCAATAGGTGAAATGCAATGTACACACTCTAGAAGCAAGAAAGATGGAAAACTTGCACAGTAAACACCAATACACATCTGTCCGAGCAACCACCCCAATTCCCTCTATTTAATTAAACCCATACTCAGTGCCCTGCCTACAATTCCTCCCCCATCTGCGCACGCAAAAAAGCGCTGCAGTGAAACAGCTCAATACAAGCCCTATTGTCAGCAACAGCAGAAGGCGGAATAGGAACATTCTCCAGCAACGCACTAGCATTTGCACGTCTAGTGTCTCCAGGCAACGTTGAACATAGGCAAGTTCCGCCTCCTTGGTTTGCAGCAGAGCCTCCGCTTTCTGTGCCTTGCTTTGGGCAACACGGAGGCCATCCTCAAAAGAGCTCCTCTTCTCCTCTGCCTCCTGCAAGTAGTGTAGCAGCTGCGTGTAGCGCTCTTGCAGCGTCGTTGTTTGCTTGTCTCGCTGCTGTCGGCAGCTTCTTTCAATCATCATTTTGTTCTTCTCTGCCTCTATCCTGTCCTGCAGATCCCTCAGCTGCTCCTCTGCTTGCAAGTGCTCGGCCCGTTCCTTACGCCTGCGCCCGATAGTCAGCACCCGCCCAAACCCATATATTCACAATGAGGGTTCGACGCCTCGTGTAAAGCAGGCAGACGCGTGCATTTTGGGAGAATTTTGCCTGCCTGAGTGCTTTCGCACTCTGCTGCTTCCGGTTGAGTGCAGAAAGCCCTTACTCGGCGGCCTCGCGTTGTTTGAGGGCGTCCACTGCGTCTCCATACTGTTTCTTTAAGGCCATATTCTTTAGGAGCGCGCGCCCCAGCTCGGCCCTGTAGGCTTCACAGAACTCGTGTTCTTCTTCTAGCTGCGCCCCCAAGTAGACGCATTGCTGTTCATACAATTTGAGTTCAGCAGAGCGAGGGGACAGTCCTTCTGTTGCGTCTGTCGTGTCGGTTGAGCTTCGCGCTACCGAAGAGCCTCCTTCAACAGCATCAGCACCTGGATTCGAGGTGGCTTCGATTTTCTTTCGAAGTGCTGCCTGCAGGATCTCAAGCTGTTGCTGCTGCTGCGCCGTCTGTTGCTGCAGACGCTTCGTCCGTTGCTCCATCTGCCACACCTTCGTGCTGGGCAAGGCCGCCCGCTGCAGCATCCGCTCCTCAATGCCTTCTCCCCGAGGCGACAAATCACTCGTCAGTGGCCTGTCCACTTGAGTTTTTGGGAAGGTCCTGCCCACACCTCGTAACGCTGGCTGCCTCACCAAAGGAGGTCTGTACCCCTGCACACCCAGCCATCCATACCCACATACCCACAATGGCATACGCTTATGGGCGAGGCCCTTGCAACAAGCTGCTTTTCTGGCGTCAGTCTCCACTACAAAAGACTCCCGCAGGTGCAATACAGAGCTGAGCAACAGCTCATACGGACCCACGCTACCTGCAAACAGCAGAAAACAGAGGTGCTCCCGCTGGCGCGCCTTTTGCGATTACAAGCAAGCATACTACTTAGACGGCCCTCACCGCTGGCCTGTCGCCCTCTGCCTGCACCATGTTGCCTCCCCGCAAGCGCCGCGCCCACTCAGCGAGCTGTACGCGTTCTGCCTTGAGTCTTTCCATTTGGGGACTCAGTGGGTCGTCGGTGTATTCGTAGATAATGCGATCGGCAATCTACACACAGTATTCCCAACCACACCACACGAGAATCCAACAACTAAGTGGATTAGCACATCAACGCACCTACGCGTAAATGCACGAAATCAACGCACATAAGCAATGGAAGACATGAGCAAGTAATGGTGTAGGCGTGTGGATGTGAACAACAAATTATGTATACACATTCAGACTGAGATCCATGAACGCAGATGGGAGAAGGCCGGAGCTTGGGGTAGCCGGAGGGGCTTTGGCTCAGCCGGAAGTTGACCCAAAGCCTACTGAAAAACAGCAACGGAATGAGGACCATCATTAATAGCAACGGTAGCACCAGCCACTGACAGTAGCAAACAACAGCAGCAAACCCGGCTCTAACCTCACCTCCCGACGGTCGAAGTCTTCCTGACACGCGTCGGCTTCCAGCCGCTCCTCAACTGCCATATCTTCTGCTTTCAGCGGCCTCCTAACGACAATTGTCTTTTTTGGTGGTGAGGGCGGCGGCTTGTCTTCTTGCTCCTCAAATTCCCATACCATTTGTGGCTCATCTTCTGCTGATTCCGACAACTCTACAGCAGGCCCCTGGTCCTCACTCTCTCGATTCACCGATCCATTAGTGTCCATGTCTCTGTCCATGTAGGCCTCTTCTGTTCCCTCTCCCGCCTGAGGCTGGCTGGCGCTTGACTCCTCTTCTTCCGCCTCTCCGTCCTTCTCCTCCCCCTCTGCTTTCTTTTCTTCGTCATCCTTTTCTTCGTCCTCTGAGTCATGCAGATCCTCATCGAGCTCACCTGGAACTGAGGTTTCTCTGGATGGTATCTGCCGCCCTCTAACTGAGGCCTGCGACTCGTCCGAAGAGCCATCAGAAGAAGAGGAGCTCGTGGGGTGACCTTCTTGAAAGAGATGCAGCTTCAGCTTCCTGAGGGGGCGGGACATTACTGTTTCCTCATCAGGAGTAGCCGGACGGATTTCGCCGCCTTCATGGGGGGCGAAATCGGCCTTTAGGTCATCGATGAAATCTGAGGCCGTCAGATTGAGGATCTGACTGCTGTCGTGCAGCAAGTCGGAGCTGCTGCTTGACATCTCCCGCTGCAGCAGCTGCAGCAGGTCTTGCCGCGCCTCGCTGGCGCCGAGGGAGGAAATAACCGACGACATGTTATCCTTCGCTTCCCTCTCTGCTCCCCCTCTCTTTCTTGTTGCAGGGGTGGCAGCTGGAGAACTGTCGGACGAGTCCAAGCCTTCTATTTCATCTTCGTCAGAATCGAAGGAAAAAGCTGAAGACTCGGCGCTACGCCACGCTTCTTTCCACCGCTGTCCTATGGCCGCCCGAGACATCAACAGCTGTGACTGCAACGCTGCCAGCTGATCCTTCCTAGAGGGGGCGGGGCCTGCCTTAGGCTCCGAAGTCCCACCACCAGCAGCACCACCAACACCACCAGCATCGTTAGGAAAAGGCGTGCGTTTTGGTAGCGCCTTCTTAACAGAGGGAATCTTTTTTGGGCGGATGATCTTAGGAGGCACAAATGGCTTTCTCTGCAGAGCCTCTGTTGGGCCGGGTGTCACGACCCCATCTACAGAAGCAGGTGCAGACGACGTAGAGCTCCTGCTGCTGCCGCTTCCACTGCTACTAAGACTCAACGAATAGCTGCTGCTCGTGAGAATATCGGAGCCGCTAGAAACCCCACGGCTGGGGGAATCCTTGTAGGAGTTGGGCATCCTCGGTTGAGCAGGTCCATGGACTGAGTGCGTGCCGCCGCGGCCGCTGTTGCTGATGCTTTTCCCCCTGCCTCTGAGTGATGATACTCCTTCCGCTCTCAAAGTTGTCGTTGCTTTCTATTCAACTGCCCAATTTCGGCGGTATTGAAGATCTGCGCAATGGGAATAAGATCGTCTGCGACTCCCGTTTGCAGCTCCCACTTGTCATGAGTAACTGCTGGAGTATGAGACCATCCACTTCTGTTGGTGGCCTCTTTTCAACTGACAAAAGACAATCTCCTTGCTTGAAACAACGTCTGGCAAAACTTCGGAATGGGACAGTCTGCCAGAAATTGAGACGATGGTTTGCTAAGCCAGCAAATGAACGGCGACCGGCGGCGAGATGACGTAAAGATGTCCTGCCCTTTCGGCCTGGTAATTACACTTCGATGACACGCTAAAATTTTATATCGTTAACAAAGAAACCCTGGTCGTCAGCCGACGGAATCGCACACATCAGAGTTGACAGTTTCAGCTGCCTAATGTGACGCTCCCTCGGCTAACGGACAGACTTACGATTTCCCTTAATAATATTGTCTGCGCGAAATAAGCTATAGCCTGTCTTAAAACTCCGCAAACATCTCCTACGAAAGAGCTTTAAAATAATTAGATCCAATATCCTTTCTGCATGCAATGGCTTGAGCCATGAAGAAGCCGCTGGTCTGGCGGTTTCCTCAGTTGGTTTACAGCGGCGAAATCCGTAAGGAATGCTGAAGAATAAAATAAATGAACAACCTGCGTTATCGATCGCCGTTTTTCAGGAAGTGATGCAATATTTGCTTATCTAAAACCTCAATAATACCTCGAACTTGACAATTAGCCTCCCTCGTTTCCCCGCGCCAGGCGGTGGCCCCCCGCATGCAGGCAACGATAAGAAAAGCCACCGCCTGTACGAAGTTCGGTGCTGCTTCTTCTGTATAATATTATTATTAGCATATTACAACTATCCATCCTACAACCCTTGATGTCCACCACCCGCAGGCGCGCCCTGCGGCCTAAATTAGTGAAACACCACTCTTCGTTGAATTACCCATAGGGGCCCCGACGGTGTTTCGCCACCAACAAACCCCATGGTACTACCTAAAGCAGAGGCAAGACCCTCAGGAACACTTCCTGGGGCTGTTGATCTCCTTTGGACGTCTGGAGTTTCGTCCATCCGGCAACCGGCATGTTGTTCAGCCTGCTGGCCGTAGCCTCGGCTGCTGGCCCGTGAAACGCGGCTAGTTCTCGTGCGATCTGCTCATATAAGTGTCACTTTACAGAAAAGAGGGCCCTCCAACCTTGTGTAAGGTGCTTCTCGCAACCCACGACAATGGGCGTCCTCTCACAAACGCTGTGCAGCGTGCTGTTGTGCCTCCGTTTTGCTCTCACATCAGCAACAGTTGAAGAATTATCAGGCGGAGAAGCAGCGCGCCATCAACCTGCAGACAACCCAAATACTGTTGTACAGATTGATTTCTCGCGCCAGTTCGAAGAAATAGACATCCCGAAATGCGCTCGTCAGCAAGTCGTGCAGGTGACGCTGGCAGATCGCGACGTCGCCTGTTTGCTCCCTCGGAGATCCTCCACAGGATTGCAAATGCTGGATAGACTGCAGCAATTTCTGACAGATTCGCCAGATGACGACCCGGAAAAGGTGTTAATTGAGGTGGACTCCTCTGCAGATAAACAGGAATGCACTATGCCCAGTCGAATCTCGAAAGAACTCCACGTGGGAAGCCCAGAGCTTCAGAGCTACTTGAGGGCCGCTCGATTGCGGTGGCTCTTGGACAGATGCTTCCGTTTTTCGGACGTCGGCGTCAAAGACTGGCGATATGAACTCTGTATTGGGTAAAAGCTGCCGCCTTTGCCCTTACCTTCTCTCTTTTCTTCTACAACTGCATATCTTGTGTTGTGATTTGTTGTATGCAACGGGTGCATCGTGCACTTAGTAATTCTCATCTCCGTCAAGACATTGTTAAGGCTTGGCTGATTTAGAAAGCTACCCACCCGCAAACCCACCCACAAACACAAACCGACGCCCACACACACACATAGCCCGCATAAGTGAAGTTTAAACGGATATATTCATGTATTTCACGTGGTGACTCTGTGAATGATTTCTGTATTCCAGGAGAAAGATAACACTTTTCAAGAGCAATGCGCTGTCCGGAAAGACAGTCGGGAAGAGTTTATTTGAGTTGGGTACATACGCCTCTTCGATGGATCAGCTCTGGGCCGATGGCACGATGACGCAAGTACGCGAAAATACATTTAACGCCTTTCACGCATCCTTACTGCATGCAGGGTCAATAACAATGCATGGCCACGCCTTTTCAGGTTTCGCAGTGGTTGCCAGGCTCGGCGTCAAGTGGAGCGGAGCTGGCCCGTGCAAATGATATACAATTTTCTTTTACAGCATTTGGCCATTATACCTTAGCACTCAGGGTTTAAGACCTACGAATTCTTGTTCATGTCTGCGGCGTTTTCTGTTTTTGCTGCAGTGGTACACGGGGGGCACTGACGGCCGTCGGACGGAAGTTCGCTTTGTGTGTGGCGATACGCATCCTCGAGTTAAGGGCATTTCGGGGCCTAACGAGGGGAAGTATCGCGTATGGTTGGAGGCGCCCATGTTTTGTGATTATCGAGAGAATGCGCCGGATCCAGTGAGACAACGATTGCCCTCAACTGTAGTAGTGCGGGAGCATTTTCTTCCTTTGCTGTTATCACTTTCAAAGAACGTTCCAAGGATATCCTTAGCATACTTTTAATGGGCTTCGATACGCATGAGTGTTGCTGCTTCAGCCCTTGACTGAATCGCTGATAAGAAGTCTCGAGGGCTGGTGCTCAACCTTCTCGACAGACGGCTGGTGGTCTTACGAATACTGCCACCCTGACAGTTTGGTGGAGTTCCACAAGGAGCCAAACGGTGCGTGGGTCTTTCCGTGGGGTGTTTGCTCACTGAAAGGCACACGCGCGTGGAAATGACACGGTAGGGGATCTGCAGCTCGAGAGAGGGTGGGGGGAACAGCGCAAACCAGTTTTGTTTTGCATTTGCTGCTGACTGGGTTTGTTTTCAGGGGATATTACAGGTCCCATGCATCTTTTGGGTACGTTGCATGCGTCTGGAGACGCGGCGGAGATGATATTTAAGCGGCCCAACCCGGCAAACCCAACTCTGAGGGGCACAGATACCCTTCCCCCCAAGGCAAACGGGCAACCTCGCTTCAAGTTTTTGCCCGTGGAAATCGTGGAGAGGCCGAAGCAGTTTTCTAAGAGTTCGATTCCTGCTTCAAATAAGGTCTTGGCATTGCAGCTGACGAACGTAAGACACGATGCTAATGGCTAGAAGGGAACAGCGGACGAGCTCGATAGGCCAATTGCAGCAAACTAAGCATGAAGAACACTTGTAGGGATGCTGGCGTGTTCTCAGGGAACCACCTGTGAGGGCACAGACGTACAACGGAGCACACGAGTCCTGTTTGAGTGTCCAGTGGACTTTCCCGTCCTCGCAAGCCACCGCATTGTCCACATCGAAGAGGTCAGGATCCTTTGACAGCTTCATATAAATATAAATATAAATATAAATATAAATATAAATATAAATATAAATATAAATATAAATATAAATGCAAATGTAAATACAAAGTATAAATACGAATATAAATATAAATATAAATATAAATATAATATATATATATATATATATATGCGCGCACATAAATATGTGTATGATCTGCTTCCTACAAGCGAAATGGCAAGGTATCAAGGGGAATGGGCGTAACATGTTTCGCCAGAGTATCTTTCTATGCATATATAAAATTGTGTATATATTTGTGTATATATCCGTTATTTCAATTAGCATTGGCCTTAGGTTTTAGGTTTTCTAGGCACTAGGGTGTGCTGAGGTTTTGCTGTCTCCGCAGACTTCCTTCTGCACTTACGAACTCCTTATTCAAACACCTCTCGTGTGCCCTCACCCTAAACTGCTGCCCCCGCGGCCATTGGATGCTGAGGTAGGGTTCGTCTCTAGTTGTATGCGGTAGAATGCAAGTAAATTCCTCACAGGAAAGAAGCCCATCAGTTTTGTCTCTTCTTGGTGTACTTCCTGTCCACAGGCAGTCCTGGGGTACCCCATAGGGGCCCCATTCGCGCATAACCCCGTCCCCGCTAGCTGGAAGGGTTTAGACGAGACGGAGGACAGCACTGCAAAAGTAAGCTTAAGGGATGCCGCAATGTTTGCGTGCATGCGTATATCTGACTCTGCTTCTGCGTTTTCCAGGGTGCTATTTGTGTGTGTTTCCCCTATGCCTATCCATGGTTGTTCATGTGCAGTATTTTCGCCTGTGCATATCTACTTTAGCGAGTTTATGCGCGAGATAGTATATTAAGTGCAATGGGGGAGTACATCTGAAACGGGCCTTTCTGTCTGGCATATACACCAAACAATTTTGAACAGATGCGAACAGCCAACTGAGCGTTGGGTTTTGTTTCCTGTTTAGACCCATGACAAAGGGAAGAACCGGAAAGCCAAACCTCCCGTCAATGCCCAGCTAGAGGCGGTGCCCAGGGAGAGGATACAAATGCTTAAAGAAGGGTGGGAGATCATCTGCAGATATACATAGATACAGGATACATGTATATGTATGTATGCATTTACATCTATGTATATGTGCGTGCATTAAGTGTACATGTAGATGCATATACTGAGTGTCGAATTGCGGGCTCTATCCGCTGAGGTGTGCATGCAGTGCAAGCCCGTTTTTCGGTTTAAGTTCGGACGTGCGTAAGCGGATATCGGTGGAGGAGCCGCAGTTCAAGATTGGCGAACTCGTAAGGTGTGTATTTGTGTGTACGCAATCATAGCACAGAGGCTTGGCTTCTTCTTGCCCATCTTTCGAGCCCATCTATGCATTTCATTTTAGCGAGCAGAGGCACTGTTGCACAGGGGTGTTGCTTATTTTGTTCCCCGTGTACTGTTGTTTCTTTCTTGTTTTTCAGACACCGCTGGTGGCAGTACACTGCCGTTGTGCTCTCCTGGGATACCTCCTGCAAAGCGCCGGAGGACTGGCTGAACCGGGTGAGGATTCGGGCTTGAATTTCTTAGTTGTCTAGTGTGGGGCTTGTTCATTGTCTGAGCGGTTTTTGGTCATGATTTTGTTGGTATTTTCTGTATATACATTCATGGGTAAACATAGTGCGTGCACATGAATAAATACACGCACACGCGAACGTGCATAGTTGCGCACCAGCAAATAAGTGTATGCTGCAAGGCTGCTTCTCTCCTCAGGTGTATACCCCGTACCCCCAAGCTTTGAAGGAGACTCCGCATTATCTTCTTTTGGTGCACCGCCCCATCGAAGGAGCCGATGAATGGCCTTCTTACGCTTATGTGCCGGAGGCGAGTGCTCGGTAGCCCCTCTCACCCGTGCCTTCGAACAGTTTTTCACATGCGTGCAGGTACGGGCATCTCTCATCTGCGTACACTACGACTTTGTGACAAATTTGCATCTGCAGGCAGGACTGGAGCTTATATCTGAAGACATTTCTGAATTCACTCATCCAGATGTTTCGTCCTTCTTTGAGGTGAGCAGACTTGACGACTCGCGGTTTCTTTGGATGCTGCACCAATGTAGGCGTAGCAAAACCAACGTGAAAAATGTATGGTTATACGCTTTAGCAGCAGTACACAGAAGAGGAAAACAGGAGATCAACGACAGCAGAAACAAAACTACTTCTAGAGCTGCTGTTGCCTGTGCTGAGCGCAGCCCTTTGCAGGACGTCAACGCCGTTTGCAACTCCTCAGCGACAGCTTCCTGGCTACTCGGTTTCCCGCAGACGCCGGCTTGTAAATGTATAAGCTTAAAGCACTAGTATTTATCATATAAGTACGTAAATATATATGCACGTGTAAGTATCATTCTTCTCAGCTCATGCGTTCATTCATTTATTACAGACAAGAGACGCAGCAGTCCCACCAGTGGCCATAGAATGCCGCTGGAGACAGTGCCCAACAAGCTCGCAAAGGCAGGCTGCGGAGTTCCAGCAACAGCGGCTGCTGCGGCAGCAGCAACGCCTGCTCCTGCTGCTGTTGGTAGTCACGATTGGCGGCAGGCTGAGCTGAACCGAACCCACGGAACCTGGATTTTCACCCTCTGTTGCTACGGGCGGCATTTCTGATTCGGTTGCTGCTGCTGGTGCTGCTGCTTCGGGGCGCAGCAGGTTGCTGCTGCCTGTTTTGGACGCCGGCCAGCCGAGGTGCTGCGGTTTTCCGCTGGTTTCGGAGGTGTCTCCTGCGTTGCTGAGCTCGCGGCAGGACTTGACGGAATTCCTGATGCATATTTATGTACGTATGGTTGACTAGATTGAAAGAATGCCCCGCAGCAGTCTACGTAAAGGGATGCATAGTAGGAACATGCATGCGTGCACACCGAAGCAACCATAAAGCGGCATCACAAACACGAGCAGGCACACGGGTAACCTGTGGTGGTAGGGAATGTGCACATTTTTGATAAATAGATATTCCAACAAATAATTAGGTAGAGGAAGGTGCTCATGTAGGTATTCACGTGGATGAGAAATTCCAGTTATAAACACATGTATATATGTGAATGATTACATCGATAGAGGTGCAGAGACATATTGATGCACGTGCGAACAAACATCCTTTGTTTTCTACTCAGTACCTCAGTTTCGTCGGGAGCAGTCTCTTCTTGCTGTTGCTGTTGCTGCTGTTTCTGTTCGGATTGGTGCAGCAGCTCTGCTTCTTCTTCCTGTTCGTTTGCAGCATGATGCGTTCTCTTTGTAGTTTGTTATTGGCTGTGCTGTGCGTCACCTCGAGGGTTTGTTCTTCTGATGCCAGTTCTTTCAGGCGCTTCCGCACTTTCTTAGAAAAACAGACAGGAGGTGAATGCGTACAATTAAGTACAATTAGACGTTTTAGGAAGCTTGCCGGGCACTTTGAAGGGACCTCGGGCTTGCCGCATTCCGTCCCCAGCTGTCGTGTGACGTGCATGCATGCATGTGGCGGCTTGATGAGCTGAATGCATGCATTATCAGTGAACTATTTCTGACTAACGTCCTCGCGAGACTCCATCCAGCTGCCGGCTGGTCCACTAGTCTTCTGCTGTCATTACACCAGCGCTGTGTGTGCGGGGGTAGTCAAGAAACTTGTACAATGCAGTTCTTACTAAACTCATTTCCGAGGGCATCTCTGGTTTATTTTCGGCTGCTTCTGGGGGGCCCTCGCCGCTGCTACCAGCTGAGGGGAATTGAGACGGCATAATGGGTTGCGCATCCCTCTTTACGGGGTCTCTACTCAACAAGAGACTTTGAGAAGAATTGGG
This sequence comes from Eimeria acervulina, assembly GCF_000499425.1. NCBI lineage: Eukaryota > Apicomplexa > Conoidasida > Eucoccidiorida > Eimeriidae > Eimeria > Eimeria acervulina. Next base: position 95,881 of record NW_013547315.1, read on the forward strand.
GGTCACCTGGTGCTGCGGCCTCTGCTGCTTCTGCTGCAACATGGGTGGCCTCTTCAATAGCCACCTCTGCTTTCTCTTCAGCTTCCTAGACCAGGAGGGGGTCAAATTGCTTTTAAAGAGGGCTTAGGGTGAAGGCGCAAAGCCATTCTCAGGTTTACCTGGCCTGCTGTGAACTCTTCATCCATCGCTGTTTTCCTATGTGTATCTTGCCTGTTGATGGCGTCTTCTTCGAGCTCGCTCTCCGCTAAGGCATTGATGAGCAGACGATGCAGGGGGGTTATTCAGAGCTGTCAGTACCCTCCAAGTCGTGAGTCATCATCGCCGTCTCCTGGGCTGCGCAAGCGAAGATTCGGGGCCAGCGATGCCGCTACTGTGCAGCTATCACGAACAAGACAGACCTGCCTCCTCTGCTATTTGGTGCTGTTGTTCTTTGGTGTCTCTCCTCAGCTGCTTTGCTACGGAGGCCTCATCGTGGCGCTTCGTCGCTTCCTGTCCAGGGGAAATAAATAGCATGATAGCATTATCAGCTCTGTAAGCGTGCTGTTTAGTGTTGTGTGTTTCAACGGACGTCTTGGGCTTCCTGGCGAGCTGACCAGTCCTCCACCAAAGCATCTGCCTCTTGGGTTTCGGCAAGGGTTCTGGTCTCTGCCTGAGTACGCGAATTGCGCTAAGTGAAAACAGAACGCTACGCTACTGCATGCATCTTGCATACGTCGTCAGATGCGAGCTCCTCTTCGTCTGTGATGTAAAATTTGAAACAGATGCAGTTTCAATTCAATGCAAAGCCCTTGCCTTCATTCTGTTGCTGGAAACGCTGATCATCAAACAAAGAAAGCGCTGGTGTTTGCAGTTGCCCGCGATTGAGTGCAAGAACAGGCTGGACATAGACTGTGGCTGAGACTGCAAGCCACACCAAATTCAAACCCATCATAGCTGTTTCAAACAAGCATCCGAGGTTCCTCATATCAAAAGCACATGGCGTCTAGAGCCGTTTCGTCGTTTTCGAACCGTTCACATCGAAACGCATGCACTGCTTCCCTGGGGTGTACGTACACCGCGGAACACGCTACGAATCAGGCCAGCGCACTGCCTCCATGTTTCCCCTTCGTGTTTAAGGGGAATTAGGGGGCTCATTCTACAGGAAGGCTTTATTTGTATTGTTGCTGAGGATTTTAACACAGCAACAATACAAATAAAGCCTTCCTGTTGGCAGCTCTTTTCCGTTTGGTTGCCTGTGGACAGGCGGATTTACTCTTGTTGAAAACATGCACAAATCAGGCTTTCTACTCCAGGTGATTTCATTCTGTTTGGCCGTCGCCATTTCCGATGGGCTGGCAGCGCATGCTGCTAATAAGGTGTTCATACATTTCGCACTTCTTCAGCAGGCTACAGTTGTCACCCGTCTTGGCGCTGCAGACTTCATGCGCCTGAAGGTTCACGTATATATATATATATATATATATATATATATATTATAGCCAAAACGCTCTATATATATACCGTATATATAAACGCAAAACCGTACTTATAGATGTATTTGTAACTTCTATGTCTAATGTTATTCTAAGCCGGCTTATTGGTTTTGCACGTACTAGCCGCACTGAACGTAGTATTTCACTAAGAGCAAGCTGACCTGCCCTGCATACATTCTGCTGTGAACATGCATAATTTTTACCTGTTGGATATAGCTTTCGGCTTTTTCGAGTTCACTTATCTGAGCATGAATGAGACCCATTGCGCAAAGGGCCATACCTAAGCAGAACAACAGAACAGTAAGCAACATATAGGGTGTCTTCTTGCGCCCCTCCGCAAATAATCTCAATACTGGATCCAGGGTCTTTATAAACACTTTTGCTTGGGCGCTAACGTACAGTGAAGCTCAGGGGAATCTGAATGATTGCCTTTTGAGTACTCAATGATTTGGCGCACGGTTTCCATGGCTTCCTGGATTTCTAAGTCGGCTGAAAAACGAAACGCAAAACAAAACGATGATTACTGGTGAACCCGCTGTTGTAGAAAATCGTACGAAGGTGAAGCAGGCAGGCATATGCGCCTTATTTCAAATAAATACGTACTTTTAACAATCTCGTCTTGTCTTTGTTTTTCCTCTGAGGGGCTCGTTTGGGGCGAGGCGCTTCGTTCTTCGTAGGGGGCTATTTCCGCATTTTGCTCAAACCATCTTATTATTATATCACAAACTTTTCTGTACATAGCGGTGCATGCAACGTGAGACTCTGCACGGCCGCACTTCCTGAACACTTCCGCCTGGGGACACGCAGTAATTGCTTTGGGGCAATTATGTTGCCTGGACTGTAATTTCTGCATAGCTAGCTGGGTAACTAGTTCAGTAGGGTGCTTCCCCCCTAGTTGGCTCCAGCAAGCTGGCCTCAGCTGGCTATTGGAAGCCGTATAGATGGTAGTGACTCGCGGGAAGTGTATGCAGGTGTATACACACGGATGATGCCTTTCCTTTTTAACATGGTGTATATCTACAAAGTTGTGTGGCTGCAAAGACGATACCGCTGACTTTACCTACTTATGTTCAACACCTGAACAGAGAGGCCTACCATGTTAAAGAAAGAAGGCACCATACGGAAGCTCGTGGGGCCAAACTCGCAGGCGGCGCAGTACACCTGCATTGCGAAAAGGCGAATCCAGCAATTCAACCTGATTATGAACACGGCGGGCTTTGATATAAAAGGGTTACTTTATACGTTTGCGAATTACAAGGGGTTCTATGCTTTCGTTCTCTCAAAACACGTGTTCTTACTTATGCTAATTTAGAATTTGTAATGCATTTTGCTTACATCCATTGCGCAAGCACGGAGAGCCTCATCATATTTGCTCTGACAAGCATAGAGCCGCCCGAAGTTCCTGTAGAGGCTACAGCGAGCAGAACGGCCGGCCTCTGGGTGTTTGGCGAGTCCGCGTTCTGCCTGCGCAATTGCAATTCAAGGATGAAGCACAGCAATTGATTTCTGTGTTTGTTCATCTCATATACTGTGCAGCGACCGAGAAGCTTCGTCAGAGATCCCAGGGTTACCATGTTTAACAATTCTTCTGCTGAATGCAGCTGTTGCAGCCCTGAAGTGTGCAAACACGTACAAACTGGGTTTCCTTGAATTACACAAATCAGGATAATCAACTGCTCTACGCGAAGCCAGACTTTCTAGCGCGCTCAGTGAGGTAGATAGATAGCTGCACAAGCGACCTCAGCTAGCTCATGGAGCTAGTTTTACTAGCTGCTTGCAGCAGCGTAGATAGCAACCCAAAGTAGCTACATCTGATACCAGCCAATTAACTATCTAGCTTGGGTAGCATTGACTCAATAGTACCCAAGTAGATCTGTGCAAGAAGAAGTTGAGGATGAACGACTTCTAAGGAGTCTGCCCCAAAGAGCATTTCGGCTGTCCTCGTGGCGTAGAGTGCCCCAGCGACTGCGAGGTCGAAGTTCCCTTGCACTACCCATGTTTGAGCCGCTGCTGTGCTGACCTCTAAGATGGCTGTCTGCATGAAAGCATAAAAAAAGTGAGCAGCACTCATATTTAGCTTGTTTTATGTTGCGAAACCTGAAATCGGAGGATGGCTGTGAAGCTGCACTGAAAGCGCAGCGATCTTCAAAAATGCTGTGCTTACAGCTATTTGCCTTCTTCTCTTCTTGTATTCTTGCCGCTCCCTCTCTGAGCCCAAACAATTCGGGGTTTCTTCAAGGAGTTTCAACTGTTGATGAATCAAATTCAAAACTCCTTCCCATGCCACGTTAAAATGACGAAGTGAACTGACAGCAAGCACGGCAGAGTGCGTATACATATAATATATATATATATATATATATATATATAT
>NW_013547314.1:0-12500 GCF_000499425.1 Eimeria acervulina
CATTTATGGATATATATTATATATATTATATATATTATATATATTATATATATTCTTTGTTTTTTATCTCTCTCTCTCTACATATATATATATATCTGCGTATTAGTTAGTTGTTTATCTTATATACATGCATATATATATATATATATATATATGCATATATAAATATATATATATATAATGTATATCTATATATATACATTATATATATATATATGTATAGATACATACACCTACACATCTACACAATCACATAAAATAGCATAAATAAAAGCACAAACAAGAATAAACAAACAAACAAGTAAATAAACAACAAAAGATAATAATAAGTAAAGTATATGGTTTGAATATATAATGCTTTGATTGCAGGTCGACATAAGGTCTGCTGAAGCGAGAAGTTTACATCAAGCACTGCGAGCAGAATGGGACGTGTATAAGATAATATTAGATTTGTTGCGAGCGACGCCGAAGCTAGAGAATGTTTATCATGAGACAGCAAGAAAGGCCTTTATATTCTGTAGAGAATATCATCGTCAGCAAGAGTTCAGGCGTCTATGTGAAGTACTTCGGTCTCATTTTAGTTTATTAATTAAGAACAGAAACAGAGACGAGACAGATATAATCTTTCGGGGCGATCTTCATCTTGAAACAAGGATACAACAGCTAATTGTTGCTGCTGATTTAGAGATCTGGAGGGAGTGTGCTGCTACAGCTGAAGATATATATGCATTAGGTATTCATGACTTATTTGCTAGGACATTAAGATCTTATCAAGAACCTTTTGTTAAGGCTAGAGAGAAGCTGCCGCGCTGGCTCGGCATATTCTATGAGAAGTTAACTCAAGTCTTCTGGGTAGGAGAGAACTATTTATTTTATGCTTTAGCTTCTATTCGTCTGTTTATTCACATCAAAACGTTTAAGAAGAACATTACTCCTAAACAAATCTCGCAACAAGCAGATCTCGCTGTACTCGCCGTATTAGCAGTCCCTCAGCACTCTTCAAGGTATGCTGTCTTCATTTAGTTTAATTTAATTTATTTATTTGTTTGTTTTGTTTTGTTTGTTTTATTTGTTTTATTTATTATATTTGTTTATTATGTTTGTTTATTATGTTTGTTTATTATGTTTGTTTATTATGTTTGTTTATTCTTTTTATTATTTATTTTTCTTTTTATGTATATCTGTTGTCTTCTTCTTTACTGTATTATCTTCTTTATTATTTATTATCTTTGTATTTATTATTTGTTATCTTATTCGTCTTTATATTTATTATTTGCTTCTTCTTTACAACCTTCTTCATATTATTATTTGTTGTTTTTATATCCTTTATTTGCCTTTTCTTTACTATGCTCTTTTTTATGTTTATATTTTATGTTTATATTTTATTTTTATTTATTATTATTAGCTGAAAACCTCTGAAAGGTTTTATGTTTATATATATATATATTTATATTTATATGTTTATTTTATTGTTTATATTTTAACTATTGTCTGTGCTGTTGTTTTATATTCTTTATATCTATAATACTGTTTTTCTTTATAATTATCTAACTAAAATAATAATAATAATAAAATAATTATAATATAATATATTAAAACCTGAATATAAACAAACACATCAACAACATGACGATAAACATGTATATATATATTTATATAAGTAGATAAATAAATAAAATAAATATATAAATATAAATAAATAAATATATATATATGTTTGTGTATATGTTTTGCTGCAGCAGCAGAAGAGACAGTGAATGGGTGATGGAAGGAGGTGTACTGTCTCCTCAGCACGAAAACAAAAAGAAGCTGTCTCTTTTATTAGGTCAAAGCAGCATCCCTACTCGCAGCAGTTTACTGTCTCTTTTAGAGACGAAAGACATCTTAGCGCATGCATCCCCGACTGTTAAACAGCTGTTCTCTCTCCTCGAAGCTGAATTCACGCCTCTCAAACTATGGTAATGCTCCTGCTGCTGTTGCTGCTGCTGCTGTTGCTGTTGCTGCTGCTGCTGTTGGGTTTGGTGGTGCTGTTGCTGCTGCTGTTGCTGCTGCTGGGTTTGGTGGTGCTGTTTCTGTTGCTGCTGCTATTGCTGCTTGCTGCTGCTATTGCTGCTGCTATTACTGCTGCTATTGCTGCTGGTGTTGCTGCTGTGGTGCGTATAGAAGACTATGCTGAATGTCTATACTCCTTGTCTAAATAAATATATAAAAATAAATAAATAAATAAAAATAAATAAATATATATATATTATTAGATTTGTTTTTGTTTGCTGCAGCTCTTTATCTCAGCCTTTACTTGAAGAGCTTGAGCAGCAGCCTTTGCTTGCTCCTTATGTGGGGTGTCTGAAGAAGGTTGTATTCTCAAAGCTAGTGCAGCAGCTATCTCGAGTTTATGTTTCTTTGTCTGTCGATCACTTCGTTCAGCATATTTGTCCAGCAGAGTTTTTATCATGGAAGGAAGCAGAGAAGCTGCTTGTATCTCTAGCTCATAGCAGCAGAAGAGGTGCAGCAGCAGCAGACAGCAGCAGCACTACCACCGGGGGAGCAGCAGGGACTGCAGCAGCAGCAGCAGCAGCAGCTGCTGCTGCTGCTGCAGCAGATGCAGGTGGATATACTATAAGAATTGATTATGCTTCGAAAGCTCTCATCTTTGCTGAGCCTGACGTCTATCCTGAGTCCTATTTGCGTTCTTCTTTATCATCTCTTTCGCGTGCACTCCATACGTAAACCCTAAACCCTAATAAACCCTAATAAACCCTAATAAACCCTTTTAGAGAAGAAACCCTTTATTAAGCATAAACATTCGCAACCCTAAACCCTGTAATGCGTAAACTCTACAAATTACTAGTCTAAGATACTCCTTAGGGTTTTAAAGGGTTTAGGGTTTAGGGTTTAGGGTTTAGGGTTTTGTTGGTGGCGCAGAGCGGTACAGCGTTTGCAGCCGGAGGAGACAGAAGAGCAGCAGCAAGAGAGACATGCTTATCAACAAGCAATGGAGAAGAGACTCAAAGTAGAAGCAGCAAAAATGAGTGAGCAGCAACAGCAGCAGCAGCAACAGCAGCAGCAGCAACAGCAGCAACAGCAGCAGCAACAACAACAGCAAACACAACTATGGTGTTCAGAGAGGGGGAGCAAAATTGCGAGGTTTTATTCATGACATGTGGTTCTTTCGGGTTTAGGGTTTAGGGTTTAGGGTTTAGGGTTTAGGGTTTAGGGTTTAGGGTTTAGGGTTTTTAGGGTTTAGGGTTTAGGGTTTAGGGTTTAGGGTTTAGGGTTTAGGGTTTAGGGTTTAGGTTTTAGGGTTTAGGGTTTAGGGTTTAGGGTTTAGGGTTTAGGGTTGAGGGTTTAGGGTTTAGGGTTTAGGGTTTAGGGTTTAGGGTTTAGGGTTTAGGGTTTCGTTTGCCGTTTGGGGTTTGAGTGCAGACGAGCGACTGTGGCGGACGAATCTGCGGCGTTTGGAGCGCCAAGAAGAGCAGCAAAAGTTAGAAGAAGAACGAAGACTCAGAGAAGCAGAGCAGAGAAGAGTCGAAGAGAAACAAGGTAAATATAAATATATATATATATATTTGTTTATATATATATTTGTTTATATATATATTTGTTTATATATATATTTGTTTATATTATGTATGTATATGCATATACGCACACAGCTTGTTTTTGTATTTATTCTTTAACAGATATATATATGTATATATGCATATAAATATATATATTTATGTAACTGTTTATTTATTTGTTTATTTATTTGTTTATTTATTTTTGTATATTTACGTATTTATGAATGCTTTCATTCATTAGTCTATATAATTATTTATTTGTTTATATATAAATATATATATATAAATATAAATATATATATATATATATATAAATATATATATGAACGGATAAAGAAACAAACAAACAAACGAATTAAACAAAATTGTGTATTTGTGTGTATAGAGAGAGAGAGACGCGAAGAAGCATCAAAAAGAAGAGTAGAGCAGCGACAACAAGAAGAAAGAATAAAGATAAGAAGTGAGACAGCAGCTTTAATGCTAAAAGAAATACAAAGAATCGGCGGAAGAGACAGCAAAATTAAAATCAAAGGCAAGCAACTTACTGATATTAATATTCAAGACGTCTTAGAAGGTCATGTCGACTATGACGATTTAGAGAAGGCACAACGATTACAGCTTCAAAACGTAAGAATTAATTAATTAAATAAATAAATAATTAATTAATTAATTAATTAATTAGTTAATTAGTTTATTTATTTATCTAAATTAAGATAGAGTTTAAAAAACTAGTTAGAAGGGCATGTCGACTATGACGATTTAGAGAAGGCACAAAGATTACAATTTAAATTAATAAATTAATAAATAAATTAATAAATAAATAAACAAATTAATTAATTAATTAATTAATTAATTAATTTATTTATTTATTATGTACATGCATATATATTTATATATTTATTTTAATTAAAATAAATAAAAATAAAATAAATAAAATTAATTATTATCGATGTTGTGCATATATCCGTTTTTTGTATTTTCTCAATCGCAAACAAATTAAATAAATTAAATAAAATAAATAAATAAATAAATAAATAAATAATATAAATAAATAAATAAATAAATAATATAAATAAATAAATAAATAAACAATATAAATAAATAAATAATATAAATAATTAAAATAAACAAAACAAAACAAACAGATGAATGATTGATAGTATATTTTGATATATATATATACACTATAAAGAATATATAAAATATATTAAATAGACAGAATCTCTAATACAACATACTATAATATAATAATAATATAATATATATATATTATATAAAACATATTTATATATATATTTATTTATTATTTATTATTGTTTATCTTCAGGAGCGTCTGCTGAGGGTTCGGCAGCGACGTATGAATCTAAAGAAGGTCTGTCATTACATACGGGCATGCAGAGAAGCCGAGCTGCCGCTGCTGCAGCAGTGGGCTGCAGCACAACTTGAGCACGACTCGCAGATTCTTGTTCAGCTACAAAACAAGCATGAAGAAGGTGCTTAACTACTCTGCTGCTGCTGTTGCTGCTGCTGCTGATGGTTCTGCTGCTGTTGATGGTTCTGCTGCTGTTGCTGCTGCTGCTGCTGCTGATGGTTCTGCTGCTGTTGCTGCTGCTGATGGTTCTGCTGCTGTTGCTGCTGCTGATGGTTCTGCTGCTGTTGCTGCTGGTAGTGATGCTGCTGCTGTTGATGGTGGTGGTGATGCTGCTGCTGTTGTTGCTTCTGCTGCTGCTGTTGCTCTTGTTGCTGTTGCTGTTGTTGCTGCTGCCGAGGGTTTTTCTTTGTGTGATGCGCTGCGGCAGCAGCATCTCCCTGGGGTTTAGGGTTGTTGAGTGTTTAGGGTTTAGGGTTTAGGGTTTAGGGTTTAGAGTTGTAAAGGGTTTGTTGTTGATTGTTTGTGTATTTGTATTTGTTTAGAGCACCGTGCTGCTTTTGCTGCTGCACTTGAAGAAAAAGCAGCATTTGAAGGTATTCAAGAAGATAAAGAGCTTTGGGTGTCTCGGCAGCTGCAGCAGCGTCAGGAGCAGTTTGCTGTTGCTGCTGCAGCGCAGCGGGAGCGCCTTATTCAAATGCTGCAGCTTCAGAAGATACAGAGAGCAAGAGAAAGAAGAGATGAAGAGATTAAAAGACAGAAAAGATTAGAAGAAGAAAGAAGAATCGAGGCAGAACAGAAGGTACACTCGCAGCCTGCTGCTGCTGTTGCTGCTGCTGTTGCTGCTACTGCTGCTGCTGTTTCTGTGGCTGTTCCGGTTGCTGTTGCTGCTGCTGTTGCTGCTGCTGTTGCTATATGTATACACGTATGTATATATATATATATATATATATATATTTATTTATTTATTTATATTTCTACTTCTGTATAATACACTGCTAATAAGTAAATGACTTCAAATATTAATGCATGCATTTATATAAATGTATGCATACATATATAATAAATTATATAAATAAATAAAATAAATATATATATATATATATATATATACATTTGTTTATACATATAAATCTATTTGTATAAATATATATATATATACATCAATTTGTATAGATAAATACATACTATAAATCTGTGTCTCATATAAAACATATAAACATATATAAACATATATAAACATATATATATATATATATTAAATATATTAGATATTAAATATATTAAATATATTAATATGATGGGGTGTACGTACAGCGTCAGATGGAGGAGATGGAGAGGCAAAAGGCAGAAGAAGAAGCGAAGCAAAGACGGCTGACAGAGATGGCTGAGAAACAAAGACTCAGAGAACTCGAAATCGAAGTGCGTCCTGCTCCTGCTGCTGCTGCTGCTGCTGCTGCTGTTGGTGCTGCTGCTGGTTGTGGTGCTGGTGGTGGTGGTGGTGGTGGTGCTGCTGCTGCTGCTGCTGTTGGTGCTGCTGCTGCTGTTGGTGCTGGTGCTGTTGGTGGTGGTGGTGGTGCTGCTGCTGTTGTTGCTGATTCAGTTGTTGCTGCTTAAGTTATTGCTGCTTGTGTTCCTGCTGCTGCTCGCACTAATGCTGTTTCTGCTGCTGTGCTGCTGCTGGTACCACTACTGTTGCTGATATGTTTGCTGCTGCTGCTGCTGCTGCTGCTGCTGCTGCTGCTGCTGCAGGCGAAGCATGGGTTGGCGAATCGGGAGAGCAGCAAACGAGGAGACAGTTTGTCTCTAAGTAGAAAGACAGATTCACCTGCAAGCGGAAGCAGCACTCAGCAGCTGTCTCCTTCCGCCCCCAAAGAGCAGCAGCAGCAGCAGCAGCAGCAGCAGCCGCAGCAGCAGATAGAATGGAGGCGAACAACACCTTTAAATTCGCCAGATAAAGAGACACCCCCTAAAGGGAGACAGGAGACATTCTTTCGCAGAGGAGACAGACCTGCTGCTGCTGCTGCAGCAGCCGGAACCGGCGAGGTGCTCAACTGGAGGAACATGAACAGGGGGGACAAGCAGCAGCAGCAGCAGCAGCAACAGCAGCAGCAGCAACAGCAACAGGCAGAATCACCTGCACCCGAGGATGAGGGATTCACACCTTGGCGCCGCAGGAAGTAATTTGCATTGCAGCAGAAGCAGCAGCAACAGCTGCAGCAGCAGCAACAGCTGCAGCAGCAGCAACAGCTGCAGCAAGAACAACAGCTGTAGCAGCAGCGGCTGCTGCTGCAGAGACAGCAGCGCATTCCCTTGTCTTTTACATATATTTCTATACTCATTCCTTGCGAACAGTTGATGCTGCAGCAGCAGCAGCAGCAGCAACAGCAGCAGCAGCAGCAACAGCAGCAGCAGCTGCTGCTGCTGCTGGTGCTGTATTAGCGAAGCTTCAGCAACAGGCTGCTATTGCTGCTATGGCTGTAGCAGGAGCAACAGCAACAGCAACAGCAGCAGCTGCAGCAATAGCATTAGTAGCAACAGCAGCAGCAGCAATTGCTGCTGCTGCTGCTGCTGCATTATTTAAAAGCCCTCAATTTTCATAAGAAGACAGGCGGTGATTGGGGTGTATAACGAGCGTCTTTCTTTTATCTTATTTATTCAATTACTCGTATATTTTTATTATTTATCTTCATCTCTTAATATCTAATATATATATAATATATATATAATAATATATATAGTATTATATAATATATATATATATATATATAAAGCCTATGAAGCTTCTCTCTCTTATTTATTTGCACCTGTTTTATTCTTTATCGCTTTATTAGTATATTATATATATATATATATATGATATTAATATATAAATCAGATATAGCTAGCTACAGCTAACTACAGCTATAGCTACAGCTAGCTAGGCTATAGCTACAGCTAGCTACACCTATAGCTGCAGCTAGCTAGTTGTTTGCTGCTGGTGCATCCACGGTCCTCACAGCTCTAGCAATCCAGCATCAGCTGCAGCAGCAACAGCAGCAGCAACAGCAGCTGCAGCAAGTGCATCTGTTAATCGGCATTTGTTTATCTTTGTTTATTTGTTTATTTATTTGTTGTCTTTGCTGTCTCTCGCGTGTTTATTTTAATTAATTAATTTAATTATTTATTTATTTATTTGCTTGCCAGCGTAACATTAAAACAAAAAAAGATTCGCGTGTCTCCTAACGACCGACTGCTGCTGCAGCAGCAATTACTGCTGCAGCAGCAGCAGCAAAAGCGTCTAGCGGGTGTTGCTGCAGCAGCAGCAGGTGCAGCAGCAACAGCGGCTGCTGCAGCAGTTGCTGTCTCTTACGTCTCCTTATTTGCTGCTGGCGGCAGCTGCTGCTGCCTACGGTGCTCCCCTTTGTTGCCGCAGCAGCAGCAGCTGCTGCTGCGACAGCTGCTGCTGCTGCAGCAGCAGCAGCACGACGTGCATGCATTGCATGCATTAAGCAGCAAAAGAGCCACCCCACAATTCAGCTGCCTCTCCTCCTACAGAGGCATCGCTGCAGTTTTCACAATTTGTTTCTTTGCTGCTGCGATGACGAGCAGAAGAGGCTTCAAATGCTGCTGCTGCTGCTGCAGCAGCAGCAGCACCTGCAGCAGCACCTGCTGCAGAACCTGCTGCTGCTCCCATAGGCCCTCCTAAACTCTCCCCTGCTGCTGTTGCTGCTCCTTTCACCAGCTGCGCAGCTGCAGAAATGTTGCTGCTACTGCTGCCGATGCTGCTCCTGTTGCTGCTGCTGCTGCAAATGCTGTTGCTGTTGCTGCTGCTGCTACCAATCTCACTTCGGCTGTTGAAGCTTCGTCCTCTTCGTCTCTTCAGGGCATTCTTATCTGTCTCCCACGCTGCTTCTGCTGCTGCCGCCGCTGCTGCTGCTGCTCCTGCAGGCTGCTGCTGCTGCTGCTGCTGCTGCTGCTGCTGCTGTGTCTTGGTGAGCCGGCTTTTAGAGGCCCTGGAGCTGCGGTCGCGCTTGCGATGATCGCTGATGCTGCTGCTGCTGATGCTGCTGGTGCTGCTGCTGCCTGGCCCCGCAGCAGCAGCAGCTGCAGCAGCAGCAGCAGGGCTACTAGCATAGTCGCTGCTGCTGCGTGCTGCAGCTTCAGGGGTTGAGTGGTGCATACCTGAACCAGCCTTGCCTTCTGCTGCTGCTGCTGCTGCTGCTGGGTCTTGTTGCTGCCCTGGCAGCAGAAGGACCAGCTGCTGCTGCTGCTGCTGCTGCTGCTGTGAAGGATGCAGAGGCCCCACAGCTTGCATTGGTCCAGCTGCTATCATAAACGGTTGCTGCAAGGAGAGGCCAAGCAGATGATCTTGCTGCTGCTGCTGTTGCTGCTGCTGCTGCTGATGCTGCTGGGGCATGCACACCATGCCTCCCTGCTGCTGCAACATGAGTTGCTGCTGCTGCTGCTGCGGTAGGGGCACTCGGTAGCGCGGGTCTTGCAGGGGTTGCTGCTGCAGCACGAGGCAAGGCTGCTGCTGTTGCTGCTGCTGCTGCAGCGGCATCTGCTGCTGCTGCAGGGGAATTTGCTGCTGCTGAACGTGGGGCATCAGCAGCAGATCCTGCTGCTGTTGCTGCTGCTGCTGCATAGAATACGGTAGCACCATCTGCCGCTGCAGAGGTCCTTGATGCTGCTGCGGCGCTCTCTGCTGCTGCAGCTGAGGGTGATGGTGTTGCTGCTGCTGATGAAATTGCTGCTGCTGCAGCAGCTGCTGCTGCTCTTCCGAATACCCCAGTCCCACATGCATGCGCCCCAAAACCGCTTCTTGCTGCAGTTGCTGCTGCTGCAGTTGCTGCTGCTGCAGCAGAGGCTGCTGCGGACCGTATACATACCCGTGGTGAGGCATCAGCTGCTGCTGCTGCTGCTGCTGCAGCGGCTGCTGCTGGCCCGGAGCCGTAAGCACATCGCCTACGCCCCCTGCTGCTGCTGCTTTTGTATTGAACAGCAGCAGCTGCTGTTGCTGCTGCTGCTGCAAACCCGCCGGATGAGGCTGCCCTGTGAGCGCCTGATGCCTGTGCAGCAACTGTAGCTGCTGCTGTTGCTGCTGCTGCTGCTGCTGCTGCGGCCCATTGTGCCGCTGCTGCTGCTGCAACGCCGGAGAAGCAGCAGCAGACGGTACTGCAGCAGAGTCAGTGATGCTCGCGTGCCTCGAGGAAGCCTCACCGTGAAGCAGTAAGCCATGCTGCTGCTGCTGCTGCTGCTGCAGTTGCTGCTGCAGTTGCCGCTGCTGCAGCTGATGCTCTTCCTCTTGAAAAGCAGAGACGTGCGGCAGCTGTCTGCGTTCGCTGCTGCTGGAAGCAAAGGAAGTAGCAGGCGAAGCAGCAGCAGCAGCAGCTGCTGCTGCTGCTGCTGTTGCTGCTGTGCCTGCACTTCTGCTCCCCGGCGTAGGCCTCCGTGAGCCCCTGGAGGCCCCCCCTGCTGCTGCTGTTGCTGCTGCTGCTGCACCAGACAGCTTTCTGCTGCTGGAGGTGCTTCCCTGACGGCCATGGGCAGCAGATGCTGTTGCTGCTGCTGCTGCTGCTGTTGCTGCTGCTGTTGCTGCAGTTGCTGCAGACGCGTCAATCGGTAGTCCATGTGGCTTGGCTGTGCCGAGTGTGTTGCTGCTGCTTGCTGCTGCTGCCCCTTGACTAGCAGCAGCAGAAGCAGCAGCAGCAGCAGCAGCAGGGTCAGCATCCCCCATTACACCCAGCTGCAGCAAGCGTCGCTGCAGCTGCTTCGCGAGGCCTCCTTCTGCTGCTTCAGGCGAACTAGAAAAGAAGCAGCAGTTAAGTGCTGCTGCCCAAGGGAACTGCTGCTGCAGCAGCAGCAGCCTCTCCTCTACTTCTTTTGCTGCTGCAGACAAGGCATGCACCTTCTCCTGCTGGCTGTTCAGTGCACGCGCCCAGTCTGCTGCAGCTACGCCGCTGCTGCTGCTGCTGCTGCTGCTGCTGTTGCTGCTGCTGCTGCTGCTGGGATCAGAGGCGCGTTGGGGGGCGGAAGTTTTGCTGCTGCTGCTTTCGCTGCTGCTGTCATCAGCGTCCTGCTGCAGCACCTCATTGGGTTGCTGCTGCGCCTGCTGCTGGCCCCCAGCAGCGGCAGCAGCAGCAGCAGCAGCAGCAGCAGCAGCAGCAAGGGGCTTGCCTGCATCCTTTGAGAGCCAGGCAAGGCTAGAAGAGAGGGCATTTAGAGCTGCTGCATTTCCTTTGCTGAGCATCCACTGGGTGTGTTGTGCTGCTGCTGCTTCTGCTGCTGCTGCTGCTGCTGCTGCTGCTTCAGGGGTGTCTCCGCGGCTGTGCTGCAGCAAATCAAATGCACTCGCAATAAACCCCGCAGGGTCTCCGTCTCCGCTTCGTCTCCTTGCTTCTGCTGCAGAGACAAATGGCTGCAGCGCAGCCTCTAGATCCTCGCCACCTGCTGCTGCTGCTGCTGCTGCTTCTGTTGCTGCTGCTGCACCAGATCGCTTTATCTGCCCGTCTGCAAGCAGCAGCAGAGACTCTGCCTTTCCTCCACCTACGACAAGGAGACAGTTGTCTGCTGCTGCTGCTGCTGCTGCAGCAGAACTTAAATCCCCCTTGCTGTCGGAAGCCTGCAAGGCTGCATCCCCCGTGCTGCTGCTGCTGCTGCTGCTGCTGCTGCTAACACCTCCATCGACGTGGCATGCTTCGCGCTTCTCTGCGGCTCCCTCCTGCTTCACGGAAGCAGCAGCAGCATCCTTTGCTGCAGCAGCAGCTGCAGCAGCAGTACCTGTGCCGCACACGACTTCCATCACCCGCTTCTCTCTGTCGAGGCGCTGCTGCAGGTTTGCTGCTGCTGCTGCTTCTGCTGCAGCCCAGGTAGCAGACTGCTGCTGGCAAGCCTCGGCGAGCGCTACAGCTCTTGCTGCTGCTGCTGCTGCTGCACCGGAAGGCTGCTGCTGCAGCAGCAACAGCGCTGCAGCATTATCTCTATCATCCCCCCAGGAGCAGCTGGGGGCTGCTGCTGGATCTATAAGCAGCAAATGCTGCTGCTGATGCTGCTGCTCCTGCCAGACTGCAGCTTCTGCTGCTGCTGTTGCCTCCGGGTCGAGTCCTGCAGCTTCTGCTGCTGCTGCTGCTGCTGCTGCTGCTTCTGCTGCAGCACGCGCCTTCGCCAGCCGCCGCCGCCTTGAGCTTGCACTCATTCCCGGGGGTCTTGCTGCAGAGTTTGCTGAGGGCAGCAGCACAGCAGCAGCAGCTGCTGCTGCTGCTGCTGCTGGGCTTAGAGCCATCAGAGGAGCCGATTCCGTACTCACACCAGCAGCAGCAGCAGCAGCAGAAGCAGCAGAAGCAGCAGCAGCAGCAGCAGCAGGCACAAGCTTGCTGCGAGACTCCCACCTCCCAAGCGCGTTCCTCACAGGACCTTTGGGTCCTGCAGCAGCAGCAGCAGCTGCTGCTGCTGCTGCTGCTGCTGGAGACACGAGGCCAGGCAACGCCGCTGCACCTCCTGCTTTTAATGCTTTTCGTGGCTGCTGTCGCTGCTGCTGCTGCTGCAGTGCTGCAGCGTCTGCTGAGCCTGGAGGGGAGAAGTGAAGGGCT
>NW_013547314.1:15000-17500 GCF_000499425.1 Eimeria acervulina
TGCTGGGTAGGAAAAGCAGCAACGTCAGAAGCAGCAGCAACAGCAGCAGCAGCAGCAGCGACAACAACAACAACAACAACAGCACCGGGAGTGCACACAGCAGCAGCAGCTGCTGCTGCAGCAGCAGCAGCAGCAGAAGGCATAGAAGGCTGCACACCAATTGTAACACCCGAAGATAGCTGGGGGTGTAGAGAGACTTCTAGCTGCTGCATTATATGAAAGACAAGGCGGTTCTACTGCTGCTGTTGCTGTTGCTGCTGCTGCTGCAGGTGTGTAGTTGCTGCTGCAGCGGGAGAGGCTGCTCTTGCGGCAGCAGATTCAGCATCAGCTGCAGCCGCAGCAACAACACGAACAACAGCAATCACCTTGTGAATCGCTGCAGCAGCAGCAGCAGCAGCAGCAACGACAGCAACAGCAACAGAAGCAGCAGAAGCAGCAGCAACAAGTAAGACCAGCAACGCAAGAACCTCAACAGCAGCAAACAGCAGCTACAGCAGCAGCACCCACAACCGTAACAACGGCTGCAGCATCAGCAACAGCAATAAGAGCTGCAGCAGCAACAGCAGGAACAGCAGCAGCAACCATGGCTTCCGCAGCAGAGTTTGCTGCACCGCAGCAGGATTCATTGGGGCTGTTCGATGATGACGAAGACAGCTGCATGCAGCAGGATGACTCGCAGCAGCAGCAGCAGCAGCAGGAGAGTTCGTCTGCTGCACCCTTGTCTTCTAGTTCCGCAGCAGCAGCAGCAGCAGCAGCAGCAGAAGATGAAGAAACCCTTTCTTTTCCCCTGACTGCAGCAACAGCAGCAGCAGCAGATTACCTTCCAGGACCGTTCTCGCTGCAGGCCGAACAGGAGACCCTGCAGCAGCAGCAGAAGCAGCAGCAGCAGGAGCAGCAGCAGCAGCAGCAGCATGAAGAAGAAGCAGCCGACAGCAGCGCCGTGCTGCTGCAGTGCAGCGGATGCCCTTGTCATGTGCTGGTGTATGAAGAAGCAGCAGCAAGAGGGCTGCACTTGAGTTTTAATTTGCTGCACCTGCTGGTATTAGCAGCAGCAAAACCCCCGCCTTCGTGGGTGCAGCAGCAGCAGCAGCAGCAGCAGCAGCAAGAAGTGCTGCAGCCTATGACCTTTAGCTGGGGCTTAGAAGAACAGCAGCAAGTTGTGCTCAATCTCTCTCTTCTCCGCTTCATACTCGACTGCATGCAGGCAAACCCTAAACCCTAAACCCTAAACCCTAAACCCTTGGAGCAGATGCAAGCAAACCCTAGGCTTTCACTCGCGTAGTTTAAGTACTCTTCTGTATACAAAACAATAAACCCTCAAGCTAAACCCTAAACCCTAAAGAGTGAGATCCAGCTGTAGATAACATGCTGCTCCAGGCTGCTGCTCTTCAAACCCTAAACCCTCAAGCTAAACACTAAACCCTCAAGATAAACCCTAAACCCTCAAGATACACCCTAAACCCTCAAGCTAAACCCTAAACCCCGCTTTACATTATGCTCTGAATCAACTGTAGGGCTACTCAGCCCTTGCGGTTGTTGACGTCTGGTGTATAGTTCTATGCTTTAGGGTTTAGGGTTTAGGGTTTAGGGTTTAGGGTTTAGGGTTTAGGGTTTGTGGGTATTCTATATTTAGCAGTTTTCGCTTGACCTTAATGACTGAGGGTTTCCACAGCAGCGACTCCATTAAGGGTTACGGGTTTAGGGTTTAGGGTTTAGGGTTTAGGGTTTAGGGTTTGTGGTTTGTGTGCAGAGTGTGCATGCAGCGGGTGTGGGGTGCAGTTTAAGGGTTTCTTTTTTCGCGGCCTTTTTGTCTTTTTCGCGGCTTAGGATTTATTTAAAGCATAAAAATATTAAGACTACAAATATATTTGTTGTTGATATATTTAAGCAGCTTCCTGCCTTTGCTTATGATAGCAACAAGCATGTATAGTACTTTATATATTATTATTTATTTTATTTTTTAGTTATTGTGTTGTGTTGTTATGTATATTATATATTTTATTATATAATATTATTATTTATAATCATTTATTTTATTATATTATTATACACAATAATATAATATATTATAAGCTCATATAATAATATATAATAATATATAATCGTATATAATCATGTATATAATAACATAATGTATATATATATATGCATATATATAATATATATATTGTATATATAGTAATATAATCTAATATATAATTCTATATAAGGCTATATAATAATACAAATTGCTTAATAATATTATTATATATTATATTTATTTATATTCTGTTGTATATCATAATATGCAATCATATATCGCAATATATAATATATATATATATATGTATGTGTGTAGATATGTATATAGATGTATATATATATATATATCTTTTTATTTATTTTATATATTAATATAAATATATAAATAAATGCACTACACACATTATCCATCATTTATTTGTTTATTTATTTATTTATTTATTTGTTTATTTGTTTATTTGTTTATTTGTTTATTTGT
>NW_013547314.1:20000-25327 GCF_000499425.1 Eimeria acervulina
GCTGCTGTTGCTGCTGCTGCTGCTGTTGCTGTTGGTACTTGGCGTATAATACTCTTTCAGTTTGCTCTTCTAATGGAGAAGGGAGTGCCGTTAGCTGCTACGATTGCTGCTGCTGCTGCTGCTGCTGCTGCTGCTGCTGCTGTTGCTGCTGCAGAGGCTCTCCCTCGGATGCCTATAGTTTCGGTGTACACGCAGCAGTTTCTTAATCTAATGGAGCAGCAATTTAAAGGCGCAAGAGACAGAATCTTCTTCTCCACCAGTCCTTGCAGGTATATCTGCTGCAGCAGCAGCAGCAGCAGCAACTGCAGCAGCAGCAGCACAGCAGTAAAACAGCACCAGCAGCACCGCAGTAAAACAGCAGCACAGCAGTAAAACAGCAGCAGCAGCAGAGCAGTAGAACAGCAGCAGCAGCAGAGCAGTAGAACAGCAGCAGCAGCAGAGCAGTAGAACAGCTGCAACAGCACAGCAGCAGCAGCAGCACAGCAGCAGCAGCAGCACAGCAGCAGCAGCAGCAGCAGCAGCAGGAGAGCTGTGTGTGCGAGTGCAGAGTGCGGCACTTGAACAGTTTTTTGGTCTTCTTTCGTCACGACGTCTACGCTGCACTCGCGAGAGAATGTCTGCTCACGGGCGGCTTAGACGAACGCGCAGATATCAAACAAAACCTAGATAAAATCGTACTGTCGCCCTAAACCCTAAACCCTAACACACCCTAAACCCTAACACATCCTAGATAAAATCGTACTGTCGCCCTAAACCCTAAACCCTAACACACCCTAAACCCTAGACCCTAAACCCTAAACCCTAACAAAACCTAGATAAAATCGTACACTCACCCTAAATCCTGAACCCTAGACCCTAACACAACCTAGATAATATCCTACAACAACCCTAAACCCTCATCTCTAAACCCTAAACGCTGTATCTAAACCCTTTGCTGCAGCATCAAACCCTAAACCCTTACCGTACCCTACAGCCCTAAACCCTCTTCCCCTCAGTGCATTAAAACGCCTTGGCGGCAGCTTAGGGTTTAGGGTTTAGGGTTTAGGGTTTAGGGTTTATACGGGTTTAGGGTTCCTAAGGGGTTTTAAGGGTTTAGAGTTTAGGGTGTAGGTTTAAGTGTTGAATACGATAATGGGTCAATTTCATATCTATCTGGATTAGGGATTAGGGTGTTTAAGGGTTTAGGGTTTAGGGTTTAGGGTTTAGGGTTTAGGGTTTACGTGCAGGTGTTGAATACGATAATGGGTCAATCTCATCTCTGCCCGTGTCGCGCGGATCATCGCCTAACAAAAGCAAAGGATGCTGCTCTTCTTCTTTTTCCTACTCCTCACTTAGTATGTTTAAATGTTTTATGTTTATTGTTTGTTTGTTTGTTTGTTTGTCTGTTTGTTTTGTTTGTTTTGGTTGTTTGTTTGTTTGTTTTGTTTGTTTGTTTGCTGATGTATTTGTTTATGTATTTATTTATTTGTTTGTTTGTTAATTTGTTCATTTGTTTGTTTGTTTTTCTTTCTGTTTATTTGTTTCTCTATTTCTGTACGCATTTATCTATATTTATTTACTCATTTATTTACTTATATATATATTTTATTTATTTATTTATTTATTTATTTATTTGTTCTGCATGCAGTTGTTTCTCTGTGACTCGAGTTGTCCTCCGTTTATTAATTTAAATCAAAGTCAACCCGATGATATCATCGTCTGCAATGCAGGTAAAGAAAAAGCTAACCTTAAGGCCTCTAGGGTTTAGGGTTTAGGGTTTAGGGTTAGGGTTTAGGGTTTAGGGTTTAGGGTTTAGGGTTTAGGGTTTAGGGTTTAGGGTTTAGGTTTAGGGTTTAGGGTTTAGGGTTTAGGGTTTAGGGTTTAGGGTTTAGGGTTTAGGGTTTAGGCAAGGCAGATGAAGGAAGCCCTTGCCGTAGTGCCTCTAGGGTTTAGGAGTTTTATTGTTTAGGAATTTAGTGTTTAGGGTTTAGGGTTTAGGGTTAAGGGTTTAGGGTGTTCGGGTTGGTGTTTGTTTTTTTTTTCTTTTTCTGTCTGTCCTCTGTTTCTTTCTTTCGTGTTTGCATTTGTTTCGTTTGTTTGTTCGTTTGTTTGTTTATTTCTTTTTGTTTGTTTGTTTATTTATCCGTTTATTTGTTTATTTGTTTATTTATTTGTTTATTTATTTGTTTTCTTTTTTGTTGCTCCTTTCATGTTGTATTATTTGTTGTTTGTTCGTTTTGTGTTTTATATTTTGTTTCGTCTATTTTATTTTATTATAATTTTATTTAATATATTTTTATTTAATTTTTATTTATTTTATTTAATTTGCTGCAGATGCGTCCTTCGGACAGAGCCGCAAATTTTTTCGATATGATGTGTGGAAGCATACACTAGAAAAATTACAAGTCTCTCTAGAGTAAAGATTATTTATTTATTTATTTATTTATTTATTTATTGTTAATTGTTTGTTTATTGTTTGTTTATTTACTTGCTTATTTAGCTTGTCTTACCGTCTGTGTATTTATTATTTTCTTATGTATATATCAACTGCAGCAAATGCAGCTGCGAGGCTTTCTTGTTTTCTTTAAACAATAATACTGAAAAGCATCATTCATTATTCTTGCTGCTGCAGCAAGTGCTGTTGCAGCAAGTGCTGCTGCTGCAGCAAGTGCTGCAGCAGGTGATATGCAGCAGCAAGTGCTCTGTTGCTGCTGCAGCTTGCTCGTAATGCTGCTTCTGCTGTATGTGGAGACAGCTTACGGGTTTGTGTTTTCTTCTTTCGTCGTACATTTTTGTTTTTTTGTATAGATGCATTTATTTCTTTTTTATCTCTTTTCTTCTTCTCCTCTACACCTCCTCCTTTTTAAGCGCTAACTGCTAGTTATTTACAGCCGAAGCATAAAATAAAAAAAGAAATCAAAGAAAACCCTTAAACCTCAACACGATGTCCATGCTATAGGATGTGGTGTGCTTGCTTCAGGGTTTAGGGTTTAGGGTTTTCTAGGGTTTAGGGTTTAGGGATTTGTCTGTACGATAAGACAAGTAATGCCTTCTTTAAGTTGGCTACACAGCGAAGAAAGCCTCCCATTAGCTGCTTTAGTGTTTAGGGTTTAGGGTTTAGGGTTTAGGGTTTTAGTGGGAATAGAGCGAGGCAGTCGAGCAGAAGAGCACAGAAAGAGAAGACAGAAGGAATGCATCCGTAAATTAATTAAATGCATGCAATGAAACAAACAAGAGCCTAAAGCATGACAGGCAAATGAGGAGATGGAGGAAGCCCTCCGTAACCAGTGGTCGTGACCAGTGGTTACGAATGCTTTGTGTGCGTCGGGGGTGGGTGCCGGTGCAGTGGGCGATAACTTTTAAGTAAACTCTCTTAATCATTTCTAAGCAGGAGGGAAAGGAAGAGGAGGAGCTAATTGCGCTGTTTTTGTCTTTCTTCTGCTTGTCTGCAACCAGGGTCAATTGATTGGCGCCTGCATGCGATGCTGTGTTGTGTGCAACCAAGTAAGGGGGAATCATAAAAAATACTGAAGCAGAGACTTCCTTATATTCTCTTTGCCTATATTATTCTCCACTTTCTACGCCTTCCTTCATTTTTCAGGTGCTTTCGCCTCTTCGCTTCGCGACTGTCTTTGCATTCACCAGCTTAGACCGTCTTAAGGCTTTGAACTGTAATGTCTTCAGAACCTTCTACATGAATAAACGAAAGAAAAGCATAAGTAATGAGCGTACAGAATTAGAAACTTCATGTTCGTTGCTGTTCAACTTGGGGTGTACAGGCACCTGACCAACGATGTTGAACGGTCGTGCACAACGGCGTGCGCTGATGCCTGTTTTCGGTGGAAAGCTGGGGGTAAATAGGCGCAAATGGTGCGATCTTTGTGTGTTTTGTTGTCTATTCTTGTTCATTTTCCCTTTTATTCATGGGGAATTAGCTCGAGGGCTCGGGCCCCCCCTGCAGTGTTGCAGAATCTGCTAATGTCATTAGTTGGGCGTTCGCCATATGTAACAGAGAACGCAGAGGATGCAAGAACGACGCAAAGCCCTATGATGTGAATTTATTTCATCTTTTTATTTCATATTTTCAACATTAATTTTTTAAAATAACAATTTTTAGCTCTATTCACCTCATCAAGGCGCATACACCAGACTCCCTGCCTTCACCGTTCTATCGCCCGTTCGAAGGTAAGCGGCCTTCAAGGATGCATGCATGCATGCATTTGTAGATATTTTTTGTTGTTTGTTTCCGGCCTTTTACTATTGAAATCATCTCCTTTTGAATAAACAGAGTCTATTCAAGAAGGTACTCAACCACCGGTCCCACCCGCTGCCGACCGCGAGTTTTGTCTCAGCTGTATTTCACATATTTTCTTCTCTGTAAAGGAAAGTAAAAAAAATAAAAAACGCATGCGTTTATTTCTTCAGAAATCGATGAAATGGACCAAAAACTCAGCCAAGTTAGGCCAGCAAACATCCCGCCGCTATTCTCTATAACTCAATATATTTTTAATAAGGCGTGTATATCATTATATATATATATATATATATACTCCTATAATTATAAACAAAATATGTAATTGTATATGTGTATATAATAGTGCACATATAAACAAATTATCTTTATTCACTTCCCCAGACGCAAAAGGAGCGAGAAGCCCTTCAAAAGAAGTGGAAAGGCCTCGCAGAAGCTTCGGTAATGCGTTGATCTCCTCAAAACCCTAAACCCTAAACCCTAAACCCTAAACCCTAATTCTTTCAGAAAGCAGTAGTTTCCCTAAGGCGCGTGGCTGGCGTTACTCCCTCTTCAGTTTCTACAGAATACCTAACGAAGTAAGACGAATTCTTCTTTACGGTGTAGCTTAGCCTTAATAGCTCTTTGTTTGTTTTCATTACTATTATTAATATCATTATTATTATTAATTATTACTATTAATTATTACTATTAAAATTATTATTAGTAATATTATTAGCATTATTATTATTACTATAATTATTAATATTACAGTTATTATTATTATTATTAATAAATAATAATAATAATTATTATTATTATTATTAATTATTATTTATTATTATTAATATCAGCATCCCCTTCTTAACCCGCTACGGCCGGACGTACAAAACTGCGGTGTATCCACAGCTGCAAACCCCTGAAGCCTCAACACTCGCAACGCCTCAGCCTTCTGCTGCAGCGCTGCTGCATGCAAATATGCCTTTTGCTGATGTGCAGCAGAAGCTGCTGCAGCAGCAGCAACTCATTATGAACGTACGTTAAGCTTCCTGCTGCTGCTGCTGCTCTCTCTCTCTCTCTCTCTCTCTCTCTCTCTCTCTCTCTCTCTCTCTCTCTC
>NW_013547313.1:0-25352 GCF_000499425.1 Eimeria acervulina
GGGGGGGGGAGGGGCAACCCTTGAGCGCATCCCCAGATGCATGCATGCCGAAAGTTGAGCTGTTCCATAGATGGCTACGGGCGCTGCCCAAAGATTCGCCCCAAAGATGCCCTGGCGCAACAATGGACGTAACCAGTTTTGGCTGTAAGAATACTCTGCCATAATTTATGCGGTAATATATGCCGCATCTTGGTACGTCTTCGATTTCAGATCAAATACTGTCAAGAATCGTCTTCGTTGTCAAGAACTTCATAGATCTGGCTTCTTTTCACACCCATCTTTAAGAGGACCTGCTGTAGTTCATTTAGGACTTCGGGAGATATTTCTCCCCTGCGGTTTGCGGAGATTGGGTGGCTTGTGCGGTTGTCTCGCCCAACCGCCAGATCTACCATTTGATCCCATGTTACCTCCAGTTTGTCGGCTGGGTTGAAGAGGTGCCTCCCGCCACCTGCTTCAAATCTCTCTGGGTTCCGCTTTTCCTGAACACGCCGGTTGATTGTGGCACGTGCCAGTTCTTTTAAGTGCCCGGCTACCTCCTCATCATTTGGAAGCTCATTTAGGTGAAACCATCCCAATGCATGCATCAGGCATCCAATGAATTGCATCAGGAGAAACCACGAAAAGAAAGAGAACACCTTTGCTGCATACTGAAACTTGAATGCCCACAGAGCAAGCCGTCGTGCTGAGTCATCTTCATCACCAATTCCGCCCTTGCTTGCATGCACCAGTCCTATTAGCTGGCCAACGCTGGCCATATCTGCAGCATCCATCCCGGACATTGTCGCCGCACCCAAGAGACCTATCCACCTAAATGCTTGATGTTCAGTTGCAAAGAAAGAGTACCCAGCAACCAGAGTAGCACCAGATGCTTTCAAGATGTTGGCAGCCTGGCGCTCAGCGATAAGGCTGGCGAACGTGGCAGAACCATGGCCAGTTGCAGCAGTGGCAGTTGACAAAACTACAACGGCTGCAACCGTAAACACTGTCTGAGCTATAATAAGCACACGCAAACAGTTATGCACCCTGTGTAGCATAGTAAGTTCGCTGCTGCTTTTTAGGTGGAGAACTATTTGTAGAACACAAAATACGACGATAGAAAGGGTCGTGCATGCTCCAAAGACCAGCGGCACGGATGCCGCAAGAGGGTAGTGAGCTACGTCTGTTGGCATTTGCAGGACTGAACGAAGGGATATAACTTTCGAGATAATGCAGCTGGTGTTGGGCGTAGGACAATCAGATTTTGGTCGAGTTCTTCCACTAAAAGCAAAAACGCTGATCAATTTAGGAGAGGTGGCAAGCCGACTCAGCAAGAATTGACTGTTTTGTACTGGTCAAGCATTTTGCATCGTCGAATCCTGTGGGGTCGCCGGATGCGCCATTGGTGCAGAGGGTGCACATGCGCTTCACTACACTAGCTTCTCAGGAAAGTCGTAAGAGTGCTTCCAGGATCAATTAAGAACTAAGTAGAGAAGAACAAAGCATTCAATGTGCAATCAATTCCACGAAACAACAGGGAATGCATGCGCCAGCAAAGAGCAGCTGACACCGAGGTAAACTATAATGATCAGCTGAGTGAACACGAGCGTTAGATTCGCTTGTACATCCTCAGATAAGGTGGCTCACTCATTTACATGGCTCGCTTCCCCTTTGTGCTGGCTAACTTTGCATGAGAGACGGGCGTGCCGTGAGTTTCTCCACGCAACAGAGAAGCCCCAAGCGAAACAACGATTGCATGTAGTCAATTGAAGCATTGAGAAAACAATAAAATCTAAAAGCCAAAGTTAATACGATCATGTTGGCTTCCAAAGACAGCAGTTACTAGCCAACCAACCATATATGTTGCAAGCGCTCCTCGCGGTGCGATGAGCCCTTGACATTAAATCTTCCGCCTGCACGAAGTTTCCAGAAACTACTAGCAAATCCAAAGGCAGAAATCAACATTACCTGCATATTGTTTTTTCGAGACCCTCTATTGTCACGAGTTTCGACAAAAGGCCTAAGCGGCTAACCATGGATAGGTATACAAGATTACGCAGACACCCCTGTGCTGTGGACGTGCCCGCGCCCATGCGATGAGGACAAAGCCTCTGCAGTGTCAGGTGCTGATAGATAGAATAGCAATGTAAAGCAATGCATGCGTTCTCAGGAAGGACTCACGTCCTCTTCTGAATTGTCACTAGCACGAATTCTGGGTTTCGGAAAAGGCAGCCTGCGCATTACCGCGGCGGCAATTCTACAGGTATGGGTAGGCACTCGATGGCCTGCGCACTTTACATCCTATTTAGTGGGTTCATCATCACGTCGGTCTTTGTCTTCAGATCAAATACGGAATTAGTTCGAAACGGTACCATGGCTGGCTACATGTAGAGCGCCATTGTGGCTAAATCCAACAAAGTGTAGCATGCGCGCTGCAGGCGAGCCCATAGTGCCAGTGCTCACACAGTCAAGTTGCGGAGAGATGCAGGTGAAGGGCCGTAGTGCTTTGCTGCATGAGATATGCATACAGGACTGAACTCAGCAAGGGATACTGCTGGGTTACCGCGAGTGACGGTCACCTGCTGTAACTTTTTCGGTTTGGAGTTTCCCACCACTGCTGTTTTTCGGCAGATGTGCCTGGCTTGCAGTATCTTGTCTTCGTAGAAAAGGTCTTTCTCTGGAATTTGCCGCAGTCTTCGATGCTCCAGTCCCTCGCTACATTTTCTCCTCTCCGGCTTGATTACAAGCTTTTTGGCGCACATATAGGAATGGCATCCGTATTAAGAGATGGCTATGAGTTTGTTGCACTTCAGCTCGTGGAAGGAAGGCATAATCTTACATTGTCCGTGTTTTGTCGTAGTGCAACTTATTGGGCCATTGATTAAGGTTTACTGCTCACCAATTCATTAGGAGCGGCAAGATGGTGTTTTTTTCCCTTCTGGTCCTTATATATGTGGGCGTGCATTCAGCCGGAGCCTGTGCCGTCGTCTGCAACGTATCAAGCTAGTGTAGCCGCAGGGCTTCTCACTTGGGTTTCCATAGCCTACCAGAAGCTTTTAATACTCCTTTTTGGGTATGCAGTTAGCTTCTTACTACAGGAGTCTGGATGTGGTGCAGGTATTGCTCTCCCTGTTCCAGTTAATCTTGCGGTGTTTTACAAGGCACTGCTGTAATTTTCCCTTGCGGCCAAAGTTCCAGCGGTTCGTCTTGTTAAACATTTGACGACGCTCCGGCGCTTCGCCTTCGATAGCACATGTACGTAGCCATAAGCCCCCTATTTAGCGTTTTTTCTGCATTTGTGTAGCTCATCAATTACTGTTGTTCTTTAGCTGTGTAAATGTGGCATAGTCTAACCGGGTTGCCTTAGGTCTGGACGATGTTTTTCGTGTGCACGCTCCAGCACTGCACTTGGTGACTGTCAAGCCAGATTCCTGGCTAAGTGTTGTATTGCCAGGTCGCAGTTAGCAGGTGGCGATTACGAGGGAGTTTAGAACTTTCCGATTCTGCTAAAGCTTAGTGCCTACGTTTCGAGCACTATAGCTGTGGGTTTTTGTCAGCAGAACAAAACCAGAATCGCTTCAATGGCTCCAGTGGGGATAGCACGGCATTTCCCACCCATGTGCATCAGTTATTGTCTTACTAAGAGTCTTCTAAGGCTGTCCTTCCTACAGTAGCCTTCTTTAACCTCGTGGCACTGGCACTTGAGCGTTGTGTAGCATGGTCTATATTCGGGGCATGTACTGACGCGTGTATTGAGGTTGGCTAGTGAGGGCCCACAAAAGGGTTGAACAATAATCTACAGTGTTATTAGGTGGAGAAAAGAGGGGTATGCTGGCATGAGAATTTGCAGCAGAGTTGTAGCAAGATCTGATGCAATTTTGGACACTAGCTCTTCTCCGTATCAGACCCTGGAACCCTTTACGCTGACGCTGAGTGCAAGAAGCCTAGAGGCTGGAGGGGTGGCCACCTCTTTTGTGAGAACTCTAATCGTTGTCATTTTTACATTGTTGCAGCTCACGGCTGCCCTCAGCTAGGGTTGGGAACTAGTGCTTCAATGTGGTGGCTTTGCCATGTTGTTGCTTGCGCTTCAAGATCGCAGTAAAAGGCTCTTCGGAGAAGGTGGCTTCACGCCCAGCCAGGAAAAAGGGGGCGAACAACTAGTTTCCTGGCGGATTCTCGTACGATTCCTTAAGTATGTTTAGCGTGGAGACCTGGCATCCGGACTCATTGGCCAGAAACCTTTGTCGGTCATGCACTGCTGGGGCCTCCCCCTCAGGCTGGCCACACAAATTTGTCCTACTTTCCAACTGCATGCTTCAAATTACCTGTTTTACGCTGCCGTCTTCGTCGTTACCTATAGTTGGCGCCCACTGGGTAGCCAAAAGCTTTATTTATGGTATGGGGGGCACCATGAGAGAAAGAGCGACTGTAGCAAGGTCTGTCAGTTGGCTTATCGATGCTTGTGTGCATGGTGGATTGCGAAAACAATAGAAACATTTATATAGGGTGTTAGTAATTGCAGGTGGGTCGTAGACAATTGTTGTCATTGACAGAGAGTTTGGGGATGCTTGCACGACCTGTCCGAGGACCCCACGCCGGTGTGTGTGTTTTTGCGTGTGGAAGCTGGTGACAGGTGGAGCGGTCAATTGCTTCTCTAGTAATGGCCATGGTAAGTGGCTTTCCCTGCGGTGGGCCTACACCAAGGCCAAGTAGTGTGCTTGTACTGTGGAGAGGTAGGAGTACGCTACGAATCCCAAAGGAGAGCTGGGTGGACTCACACCCCCTATTCATGGAGGTGTTTCCACATACAGGGACGAGTTCCTCTTTGATGGACTCCAAAATATTTTTGCCCATAACTTAGCGTTTTTCTTCCTGCGGAAAACAACCCCCGGCAGCGAGGCAACCAACGGATAAGGATACCATGGCATTGGAACGAGCGCCGTATTCGCTGGATGGACATCCAGACGGAGGTGCTCTTATCCTGACAAGATTGCATGAAGAATACCTCCACCTAAGACGACAGTCCAAGTATGATGGGCGGTACAATACGGAGGCCATCAAACTTGTACGGTCGGCGCAGGGTACCACTTTCCTGAGCCGTTCCGATACATGCAACCTTGTCGAAATTCTATGGCATGCACGCGGCAAAGCTATGGCAGAAATAAGAAAGAGCGCAGGAGGAAAACCGTCAGTAGAACGCTAAATCTACAAGCTTTGCCTCGGAGTCAACAGAAGCTCTCCGCTAGCCCCGAAGCTTTTGCATCAGGGATTCGTCACCGGTCTGCCATGTGGAGAGTGGCTTTCTGCAACCAGCTGTGAAGCTCAGATTGAGTTCATGGGTAAGTGAGGGTAACTCACCGGCGTGTTGGATTAGGATTGCCTGCGCATCCAGGAAAGAAAAAATGCCGTTTCTACTGCCATGTCTCGGAAGGAATAAGATTTAAAGCATCAGATCTCCGGAGTCGATGGAGTACTCGTTTTCAAGGCTCAGCCGTATCTCCGTCACTAAAATACGCTGACGCATTCTTGTTAATCCGAATACATCCTGGCGACAGGCACCAGACTGCTTTCCGCTCCCGTACCTGCAAAGTAGAGTGCACATGTACGCCATTTGCGTTAGCATTGCACCCTCCGAACTGCGGCGACAGGTTAGTGGCGAGCATTTGCACCCAATCAATGAGCGTTTGGTGGTAATTTACGTCGACGGCACGGTTGTGGTCAGAAAGACTCCGCAGGGCCATTGGCACCAATTGTGGCGTGTGCCACAACTGCTGCTGAGAAGCAGTGATTCGTAAAAGTGCGAATGTGTTCGTTTCTTATGCAAACAATCAACTTCTTAGGTTTTGGTAGCAAAACCGGAAGCATCTCCAGCGGAACTAGAGGTCACTCGGGAGTGGCCACTAGCCCTGCACAACCGCACGGATGTTCGAGAATTCCTCAATCTCACACCGTAAAACCGCTACTTAATCCCTGCACCTGATAGCATTTTTTCTTTCTATATGGCCGATTTCTGGCGGACAAACAAATTATTTGGACAGAGGTCGAGGGAGAAGGCGGCACAAGCGTTACCAGAGCTAGCCTCGCCATCAAAAACTGCGCCCCCCATTCTTCCTAACACCGGATGGCACTGCCACAGGGGGTTGGGGTGATGCTCTCTCGGCAAACGGACGACTTGCAAAAGCGTCAGGCCACCGCTTGCTACTAACACCGTGTCATGGGAGAGCGCAAGCCGTCTGTACGTGAGAAAGAACTCTATGCGAAATTGTGGGAAGTAAAGAATCCTCGACGCTTCTTTCACAGCAGACATTACATTGTCTGAATCCATTATCCATCAGGAGGGCAAGCAAACGTGCCTGCTTAAGGTACGTTGGGTAGGCCCACACTTTTGCTTACATTATACATTAAACTGCAGCGTGGAGATATCACCATAACACTAGTGTCTGTTTTCTGAATGAGCCCAGACAACATCTAAATATCCGCGAATTCTTCCTACGAAGCAGCGACAAATTCATTCGAAGAACAAGCAACTGGAAAAGGTGGAGATTTTGCGCATACATCAAACGTTTTGCACAATCCACAGAAACCGATAACTTTACACCAGGACAGGAAACAAATATTCCTACTGGATTATGAAGTTCGCTGCCCCGAGGCAATGACTCGTGAACACCTGCGCTCTCTTCGCATGTAGTGATGGCGATTACACGAGCATGTAGACTCAGAGCGCAGCGTAGTGGTGGGTAGCGAAAAACCTCCCTCTGGCCGTTGTTCTGTTTTGCGTCTACAGTGACTCGTATCTTTATATTTACGTTATCTTTGGCATGACAGTTCTGCCCAGTGTTATCTGCATTCATCACTTCACATCTGGATAGCTCGGCACTGCCGCCGACAAAACTTCCACATTTTCCCCATTTGGCTAGCCCCGCCCTTGGCGTTAGCCGGAGACCCTGCCTCATGTATTTTGATGTTGCAAGCTAAGTGCGGCTCACTCCATATTGTTAATTAGATTGTAGTCGCTACATTAGAAGCTGCTGCCAGCCTAAGCGCGAGGCAAAGAGTGTCGATGCCCGTAGGCCACGGCACTGCCCGGGCTGCTGCAGAGACATGAGGTCGGCAGCACCGGCAGAAAATAGAAGCAGCAGCTGAAGATACCGCTTGCCCTTTTATTTAAAGATGTTATTAGGCCCAACGTCGCCTAGAGTAGGGGTGTGCGTTGGAAAACGCCCTAAGAAGGTAAGATGCTTATGAGGACGGCGTGGCTTCGCATAAAATCATGAATGGGTGGTTCTGTACAAGTCCACCAGCTTGAGCGTTGGCATTCCTTTAGGAAAAAAGTTGCGCTGCCTTACCGGCTAAAAGCTCACTTAGGTTGCGTAGGGCAATCTAAGAAACTGACCCCGTTTAACAGGAACGTAAGTGCAAAGCGCATCTGCGCCATCCGCGTAAGCGTACCGCGGTTGCGTACGCCATGCCTTCTGCAGGTGCCCCATGCAGGCCAGAGCCGCCAACATTGATGGGAAAGAGTTTCAAGGACATGTTTACTGGCAAGAACCGATTTTCCCCTCTTCTATTGAAGTGCAGGGGCTGAATTGCACCTCCATACCACAGCAATCCTGCGGACGCATAAAGACTTTACCTGTGAGTAGTCAATGTTGGCAAAGAAGAGACCAGAACGTGTTCCATTCAGCTTAAGTGGAGTTACCAGCCATTCTTGCCTTGGCATAGGGTCACGAATGCTGCTCGAGCATGACAACGTACCCTGCAGCGAACGTGCTGATAAGTAGCAAGGTATTCAGTAGGACGTCTGCATCAACATCTGCTGCATCCCAGAATGTAGATGTTCCGCATTTAGGTTTACTCTCCAACTTTTTTGAAAAACCAGATTCAAGGCAAACTTCGGTCTTGTGCAAATTGCGCCTAGCGGTTGGGGCCTTCCAAATCCCTTCAGGTTTACGAGCAGCTGAGCCAGGATTGCCCACGTTTTGAGTGATTCGTTCCTTCTCTCCTACAGAGTCCGTTGCAAAATACGAAACTCCAGAAGCTTTAGCTAAGGTGCTGAGCAACTTGGATTCGCGGCGTTTAGACCGAATTTCTTGTCGAACTGCGCTCCGTGTTTTAAGGGCAATCTCTGCCATCTGGTGTTCCACTTGCGTCCTTCGCTGCGTGCTCAGGAAAGCATTTCCACAACGGAAAATCCATGAAGTAAGCCCTGGCAAAGCGATATGAGGTATAAATCTTGCACATTCACAATGGAGCTTCCCAGTCCCTGTTTCGTTTGTATGGCAATGCATGCCAGTTGTACAGTTGGGAGAGGGAGCTGCCATAGCGAAGTGTTGACGTGGAAGATGTCGCTAGCTGTGCGCGTCCTGTGATTGCCAATCCCACAATGCACCCCCTAAGAGTATGGTATTAACCAACCAGAGCAATGCTTATAGAAGAACCTGCTGAAAGAGGCACGCGAAAGGCCATCTCTGCGAGTTAGTTGGATGTGACTCTACGTGGCAGAGTACGAGAACAATGAATGTGCCAGAGGTTCCCACCCAAAATGTTGCTCTTGAAAATTGGTGTGCCGCTGCGACGTCGTCACTCACGACAATGTTGTCTATGAGTGTCCCACCATCCATCGCCATAAATGCCAAACCCACTGCGTTAAAACTGGGAAAGTCCTTCGTTAGCTCCTGAACTCAACAAAGAGTAGAGCTGATATGGACTTTGAGATTGGGTGCATTTGGCTAGGCTGCTACGAGCAGCTGTACGTCGTCCTCTCAACACGTTGAGATCAATTGTAGTGCCGGGTATGCCAGTACTTCAGGCCTCAGGTGCATCCAAATTTACATTGACTGTCGAGCTGGGCAATGGCCACGGCGGAGTCATGCTTTCAAACACTGTCCCCTATAAAATGCGGCAGAATGCAAAATAACATGCCTCTAAACAAGCCAAATGCCTTCTAACTGGATTGTGACTAAATGAACTCGTCTGGTTTTCTGGCAGTCACCTTTCGAACGGTCCGTCCATCCAGGAGAATCGTGAACGCTCCCTCGGGCTTTATTATCAGAGTGAAGAGACGGCTTTTTTCACTAAAAGGCAGCGCCAGCCGAGGATACAACGAATGTTCAACGCTGAGCAGCAGGTGAATAGTCAAGGCAACCCATTCGGCCTTCAGCGGAGGAACTTGTTGACAGGTTGGAAATATTAAACATGGAATATACAGTATGGGTAGATTACATCTTTCCAGTTGTCGAGGAGGTTCTGCTGATCTTGAAAAGAATTTCCCGGCGGTATCCGCACTGGTCAGCTCCAAAACGTAACGCGTATGCAGTGCTTTCATCGAAGTGGCAATGCGACTGAGCATCGGCTACAAAGAACGTCAGGTAGCCTCCCCCGCAACCAAAATCTGGGTGTTGCTGCTGCAGCTCATACTGCAACACTAGGGGCTTTCCTGAAGACAACTTGGCGGTAGTGGGCAACAAGGTGCTGACTGCATGCCGGAAACCCTAAGGGCGGCATGCGCGCACAAAGCATGCGACACAGTACTAGCTGAAGTGCGCCTACAACCAAGCTCCGACAACCGTAACTTATGTAGAAACGCGCCCATGCTTTCGCTTTCAAAGTAAGCCTATTTGATGCCTTTCAGATGGCATGGTAGCCTCCTTCTTACGGGGGATGACGTCATTAGTCCATGGTCTCCCTCGATTGCCTCTGGCAGTCTTAGCTGATGACGCCAACGCCCTACGGAAACACGTAGAAAATCATTTTGGAAGCCTACGCATACAATACAGTACATTTTCTTACAATGTATGATAGAAACAACGCAACAAAACTATGGACACGCTTCATCATATTGATGGGCCCCTCAGCTTTGCCGCCCCACCAAGCATTCGAATAGGGATTTTTACATCCATTGCAAAGAAGCTCATGCAGAGTGCCGCGTTTGTGTGTTGCCCTAATCCCAAGATAAAAGTTGCGCCTACCCGGATGTGTGTAACTAGAAGATACTATCCAGGAACGAAACACGTCAGGCCCGTCAAACGTCTCAGCAAACAAAAGCCCTTCCACTGACGGCGAAGGCTGTGGCACTGTAGGGATGTTTGCCAGTTCTTCTTTGACCCGGCGGTTCATATACTCTCGCTCCTCAACAGATAGGTGTAGATCATGCCCATAATCAATTGGTGGTTCCTCTGCTACCACTGAAGCTGCCAAGCGGTGAAGAAGCCGTTCCTCCGCAAGGTCTGGCGGTGGGTCTTCATCTGCATCCCTATTTATTAATCTCCTTTCGGCAATCCATCTCACAACCTCTTGCCTCTGTTTCCATTGTAGAAATTCACTTCGCTCGTCAGGGGCTGCACCATTTTCGGTATCGTTGGCTGATTCCACAAGTGCATCTGAGCCTAGTTTAGAAATTTTGTGGTATCCAAGGTTGGACTTTGATTTAGTAGATTCGATGACATTTTCGTTTGCATACGGCCTTTCGCTAGGTCCATTGTGGAAGGAAAGGCCACTACCTACTCCGTTTAGAGGCATGTTGAATGGCGTCCCTGAGAAGGGCGCATTCTGACGTAGCCCTGCAGCACAAATATTCTTTGATTAGCAGCTACGGCATTGCGCGTCTGTAAACTCCCAGTGGGACTTGTAGTGTGTTGTCTGCTATTCTGTACGTAGATTTAAGTAAGAGTGCTTTATCACATTGCGTGGCTTTCTTCTGACTGTGACCCTCCACTTCAAAGAAAACCTTTGCTGGGCTTTCCCAGCAACGGTTTTATTGTTTTCGTTTACTCATGAGGAGGGGGAAGACTCTGTATATTGCAGTACCAGCTTCCTCCTCAAATGGTCGGCGTTGTTCCAGAGCAGTGTGTATTTGCGACTGAGCTCTATCTTCCAAATTAACGACCTGTTTGTATCTGTTCTTGGTTCGCCAATGCTGAAAAATCGTATCGGCCGGCTTCTTAAGTCTTCCACCGAAGCGCAGCGACGGTTTTGCCTGAGTTATACGTTCTCTCAGCAGGGCATTACTGACACGTAAATCTACCTGCTCAACCATCTCCGTCTTTTCCAAGCTCTCAAATAAAAATGGAACCTCAGTGGGAGAATATCTCGGACAGATCGCGGAAGCCCAGACATCGAGTAAGGAACCGGTTAAAGTTACTAGGAGATTGACCAAAAAAAATTGCGGAGGGGAAGGCGACATTGGCGCAGGAGTGCGCAAGATTTGCCAAGATATATAGGGCCTGATAAGTGAGACCTGCTATCCAAGGGCAACGGTAACGCTTTGCTCTTGGCCTGCTCTCCTGATAAGGCAAAGTGAACATGTTCCTCCGAGAAGCCGTCGTCGCAGCAACAGATGGTGAAACAAGAGGCCGGACTTAATATTTGTGGAAGCGCAAACAAAGCTTTTCTCTGAGGACAAAAAGTGGGGAAAGACTCAATCCAGATGCAAGATCGGATCATGCACTCTCCATTTAAAGAAAAGTATGACAAGAGCCACTTTCTGGGTTGGCTTAGGGAGACAGAAGAGACAAAATGCCTCTAATAAATAGGAAATTCTCCTGTCAGCGCGCAATTGCAGCCCCACAGTTCGCATGTACGCCTTCAATAACATCCTAGCGAGACACATTCTGTAACTATGAGATGCTGCCTGTCGTCTTAGTATGTGCTGGAAGGTTGGTAGTTAGAAAGGAAGTGTGTAAGGGTGGAAATATGAAGAAATGGGTGCCTTGTGCAGTGGTTCCCAGCGCCTTTATATGCTGCTGCACGGAACAACGCAATAAACATGGCTGGAGAAGTGGGGGAATAGAAGTGCACGACAACCATCCTATTACCGTGGCACTAATTGAGGTTCAGCTCACTTTTGTGTCCTAAATGTGGAACGGGAGGCGGTTGTCTTTGAAGTAGAGTGCAACGGAAGCAATCATGCAAGTTACTAGAGAATGCTGTGACGCAAGGGATGGGAGGCCATGAAGATGGAAAAGGTGGTGCAGATCAACAGACCAGGTCTCAAATTGGGCGGGTTTTTAGAAGGATGTTGCTTTTAAAAAAGGATTATATTGGATAGGCATGCCTTTTTGAGGCTTGAAAGTGAGGCAACGGGCTATGGAGTTTGTGACACGGACCCGGCGACCAGCTGAACGAGGAGTACCAGAGACTGCTGTATTGTATTTCTTAAGCAGGCCTTTTATTCCGCACATTTTGCTGCAAAATTGCGTAATGCCGTGTCGTTTTGGGGTCTTCTGGATGGCCTCTATGAGCTCTGCTGTAGTACCTTTGCCAAACAATGAGACGACGCTCAGCCTTACCATCAGTAGCTATTGTGCCGCTGGATCCGAGAGCAGTTCACTTCTGACAATGCTCTAGCTAGCAGAAAGCATCGTGACTCCGCTAATTAACCCCAACACCACATGTATGCAAGGAGAAGCAGCGCTGCCTTCACATACATATGGCAGCATTTTGTTGCAGTCACCGGCCGGCACAAGGATAATGTTGGAAACTCCACCTGAAGGATACGCATGCGCTGATTTGTGTCTCAGCGGCAAGAGATTAGAACAAGGTTAATGGAACACAACCAATCCTACTGATCGAAGGGAGTTTCAACACAAAGATAGCTCAAGAACAAATGCTTAAGTGCGGGTAGCACAAAATGAGGCTTTGTTCTTGAGGTATCTCTGCGGTGAAAATCCTTATGCCGGCTGCCGCCTTGCGTAGTTGTAGTTCCGTTTTCAAAATGCAAATAAAGGGCTACAGCTACATTGTGCAGCTGATACTGGCAATCTTATTCTTGAAATCAGTGGCAGTGCAGTGACTGCTATATACAGTAGATGGTAACTTATTGCTGGAGCATATCGTGGCCAGGCTAACACTGGGCAATGGCCTGTGGCAGAACTGAAGGAGATAAAGAAGGAAATAATTTTGCTAGAGGTCGAACAGTATAAACCATCTATGAACAACATTCCAGCGGAAACCTGGGAATTTTGTGTTAATGATCCTCTTCAGGACTGTCCGGTGGTTGAAACTGGAGGGACTGTGAAAAGGCGTTTGACGAAGAATGCGAAGAAATCGCCGAAATTGAAGAAAAATTGCGCCTTAAGAAAGGCAAAGCATTACCTCCATTCCAGCTAGGGAAGAAGAGAGAGAGATTGGGATCGACTCAAATTTACTGCCCAACGATATCGGAATTGTGAGCGGCTGCAGGAACAGGCAACAGCACGCAGATTCTGTATCCAGGAAGCTAGGGGACTGCCCATATCTGCGGAAGCAATTCTGTTGCAGTGAAACGTAACAAAATTGCAAATTGTGAGCATGCGGCACAAGACACTGAACACTTCCTTCAGTAGGAGCCTTCCCTGATGTCGAGGGGCCGTTTGTCTTGACAGCCAAACCCAGTGACACAGGGAATAGGGGGATGCTCCCTCACCACGCCGACCACTGGAAAGGGCGTCAAGTCCTTCTCCCGTTGTTTTGTGAAAAAGGAGCAATATCGTCCGGAGGGTGAGAGGGAACATGATGTGCCCTGCTGCGGTGTGGTGGGCATTTACCTGTTCATACCAACTTTAAAATTAATGACACATCGGAGAGAGAGCTTTCTTTAGATGTCCTAAAGAGTTGTATTGTACGCTTGGTGGCTCATGAAGTACAAATTCACACTCAAATGCAACAGCGTCGTTGGCGAGGACTCTCTAGGCGCCTTCCGCGTCAAGCGCTGTGTTCTCTCCATCTGCTCCTGCCTGCGATGACTCCCGCTTCCTTTACAAGTTGAGTTTCTCTCTTATCCCTTCTAACTCTTACGGCCGTGATTGTTGCCGAGCTCAACAGTGGATGCGAATGATTTCAAATTCTTTTCCTGCAAAGCCTTCCGATTCCTAAATGGGGATAGGCGGATATTTCCTTCGGTTTCTTAGGGTTTACCACCAGCCAGATTTTTTGATAATCTCTCATTCAGAGACAGACAATAATATCATTGCCGATAGATCCAGCAAACTTGCCAACTTCGTTCCCTGATGGAGTTCAGTTGCAGTAGATGAAGCTGTGTATTGACCACACAATGGTCACTACTGCCAGGGAAGCGAATAGTAGGATGACCATCGCAAAATATAACAATATAGCGGGGTTTCCGTGGCGTAGGTGAGAAAATTATTAGCTCACCCGACATTGTACCGGGCTGTTAGCTGTCAGCACAGTCCACCTGCAAAAGGACGGCTACCACATATAGCCTGGAGTAGCTCGGAAGTGTGTGAAGAGAGCACTGGAAATACCTTTACAGGTGTATTTTCAGACAGCACTTTCACTTTTTCTAGATTTTGGGGTGCTGAGCTCCGGTTTGTCGGTTGCCCGATGGCCTTGCTAGGGGAGCGACTACGATGAGCGTTGGTGCTGCCTTATATTGTACTCCTTTTTTGGGTTAGGCACTAAAACTCGACTATCAACACCCTCATGCTTCAGAAGCAGCATTAGTCAGCAAGCGAGCCAATCCATTTCATCATTTGAGTTCAGCAAGATGCAATCGGGAACAACAGCGGTAGCAAAGAATGTAGGCGTAAGTCCTGTTTCCCGTGTAATTACCTTTTAACATTTTTCGTGTGCTGGTTTGGAGGTTACTCTATTTTCGGCGCTCGCTCATCCTTTTCTTAGGCAGCTCGGCACAAAAGCACCTGTGCTTTTTAGGGAGCTGTAGCGGTGAATGTACCAGAGTCAAAAGTTGGCGCAAGCAGAAATGAATGCGCATCTATTGGCCAATGGAAGCCAACCCAGCATTCAACAATTGACTAAGGCGATAGTGCATACTCAGGAAGAGGGGTTGATGAAACTCGCACGCAGGCTTGCTGTTGCGTGCAGGAGTTGCAGCAGAGAGTGCTGCAGCTAAGGGCAAGCGGCCACTTCTCCTCACCAGCTGTGGGACCCTATGTAGCATTCCTCCGGATGCCGAAAGATAGGAGGGGACGCGTGCAGCTTTTTGACGGTCACCATTTTGTGGGTTCCCACACTATTGCAGCGGGTGTGCAGAGAAAAAGCAGAGAAAGTAAGGAGGTGATAAAGGCAATCTGCATCTGCTGGTGCTGCTTATCTTTGCTACTGCTGCTGCCGATTCGTGCGTCGTCGTTTACCACTTTTACGTATTCACCTGTGCACTTCCAATTTAGAATTCAGCCCCAAACCTCTGCCTAGTACATCACATTCCACCAGAACACGAGCGTTTATTGCAAGGTGCCCATTATCCTGCCTTTGGCATTTTTGGAACCCTAGGGAAGGAGCGTGCATTTAGAATATCGTACGATGCTGCAACTGCAAGAATTATTCGACTGGGGGTAAGCGGGCTCCTTACGTACATTGGAGTGCTAGTACTCAACAGCCTATTTGAAGCTTTAGGAACTTCAAACTGCTTTGCTTCACTCATAAAGTTTAAATGCACCGCCGGCTTGCCGGCCCATTGCAATGCCTTGTTATTTGAGGGCGTGCTATTTTTATTGCCGCCTTTACATCTGTCTAATCCACACAACTAACCTGATATGGTTGTTGAAATTCTTGTATCTGTCTCAAGCGGACAGAGTTGATGGAACAGCTTCGCAGAGTTATTGTCCTCAAGGCTTCCGTCTCTTTTCGTTCAACTAGGGTCAAAACACGCTTCTCCTTGTAGACAACTACACCGTACAAACTCTCTCTGAGATCGACTAATTGCTTACGTGCCAGTACGGACGAATTGTGCCGTACCGATCCCAATGACGTTTATTGGGATCTAAGCACAAGAAGCTCAATTCCCAGTGACGGTAATGGAGCTTCCTGCGCTGCATTGATATACGTAAGCCAGTGCTGCGTGTCACAAGCGTCTTGCAAAGGAGTAAAATCACAATAGGCCAAGTGAGGGAAGCAGTGCAAGCTCTCCCAGGAGTTCATCAAATGGCTAGCAACTAGCGAAGCGACGGACTTAGGGACACCTTAACGATACCATGCAAACTAGTGCAGAACAAATGCATAAAACTTTGGAAATTTCACAATTTGCTTCCTTTTACGCTCTGCTGTGTGCTTGGAACTTGCCCTGCAGGGACACCGACCTTTCCTGCCCTAGACTACATAACGTCTTCATGTAAATAACCAGCCTAACGGTTGCCCTTCACTACGCATTCTACCTGTGTGTGATACTATACTGAAGAGATTGGGATAAAACAGCTTCCAGAGCTTCCTCCCCTATAAGCCGTTCCTAGCAGTGTCCAAATCATACGGTTGAACTCTAGCGATCGTCAAGCCCTACTCACGGGACCAAAAGCCGTGAAGGTTCATTATAGCTTAACTGAAAAATCAAAGGCATCCATCAAAGGTAAATCTGTTGCGGTCTGTAGTTTCTTACTAGGTCATGGGCTGCGCATTCGTGTTTGCCTTTGCGTATCTCGCTCCTGTGGGAGGCGCACTGGCTTGCACTTGGAAATTCCAGCCATGCTCCATTTTTGACGAACCCCACGACGAACGTGATCGAGCATCTTTGCCACGACTCACTTGAAAACCAAGGATACTTTATTGTTCATACAAACGAGGAAAAATATTGCTTGTGCGCATCCCGACCAAATCAGCTTGCCACAATTCACTTGGTAACCACGGAGACTTGATTTGGTAAGTGCATGAGAAGTACATTTAAGCATGTGTTGCACGCACGCTCACCAGGGCTGGCACTACATATCTATACTCGCCTCCGATAGCCCCAAGGCTGTGAATTGTCACACCCCAAGTAACATGCTTATGTTCCCTTGCGAAATTCGTGACAAGCTGAAAGCCGAAGTAAGGCAATCCCTTGAAGTTCCATAGCTGCACTAATGAGCCGTGGTGAATAAATTCCTTCCAAGTGGGCGTAAGAAAATGGTACCTTACGTGAGGCGACTTTTTGAGGCTTCATGCCTGCACTAAACAGCCACGAATTAGCTCCGGCGAGCTGATTGCTGACGAACAATCAGAGGCGAAGCAAATCTAATCCTCGGTTGGCTGGCGTAGACTCGCTCTTGAAGAATCCTCACGGGATATACAGATACACGTTGCTGCATCGCATGCCAGCATTGAAAGCCTTGCGTTATCGCACGGGTAAGCGCAGCAAATACGCTTCTGCTGCGTTTGACACAAGTACATACCGGTCTGATTCGTCTCTAGTGATGTACTCTTTCGACATTAAACCTTCAAGAGACGCCTTTACGGTTTCTGGCCTCAAGCCGCAACAATCTACGCGTTCACTTGCGGTAGGAGGTTTCTCAACCGGTCGTTGCAGAAGCTGCATCAGTTGCTGATGAGTCAGCCGACGGTGCTGCTTGAACAGCCTCACGACTTTTGCATCGAGCTTTGCTCTCTCTTCTGCATCCAGTGGACCCCTGACACTCCGCGGAGACAGTGGCTCACAGCGCTTCGATGGGGAGCCTACGGCCTGTCCGACAATCCATGCAGAGTGCATCCACCAGATTCCATACATAGAAAACAATTCTTGACATGGCATGAAATTCGAATAACAGCGACGAAAGAACGTGTTTCAATTTACTGTAAGAGGATTGACTGTACAAGGGAGACGCCTAATGTCAAGCTCTGCATTGAAGCAGAACAACGATGACAAGCCGTCGCCTGAGGACCTGCGCTAAGAAGAGAGAAGATCCATGCTGAAATAACGATGGGTGTCTACCTGCCCATCAGCTCGACTAAAACATACGCTAATACTTTCCGATCCCTTCAACCTGAATGACGAAGCTTAGCTGACTGGGAGCTTTAAGAGGCATACCAAAAGGTCTTGTGGTTCTACTTGAAGGCCTTCCAGGATAGACAATGTATCTTCTGTGGAAATGCCAATTAAATGCGCTGCTGTCTGTACTGAGATAAGTGGAGTGCTGCAAGAGCAGTGGCACATCCATGAATTCCTCGTAACGCCGACATGCCGAACTTCCGTTGGCAATTTTCTTCTCCACACTACTGTATGCTTCTTGCGTTTCTACCTGACTAATCATTATTATGGAATTCGAATTTAATTCCCTGGGGAAGAACAACCCCTGGGGTATCTCGCTGTTAAGGCCAGCAGAAGTCGTACTCATTAAAGAGAAGCAGTACAAATGATGTGATCAAGCAGACGCGAAAGTCTGCTGTTTTCAGTTCTCCAGAGGTCCCAATGAGCGGTTGAGCCTCATGCTGCTGCTGGCGAAGGATGACAGTCATGTCTGCGTGCCCAGCCTTCCACAGCCAGTGAAGCTGCCGCTCTGGAAAATGGGCCTTGTACATGCTGCCAAATGCCTGCATAGACAATTGAGCTGTTTAAAAACCGTCATGAGAAGTACAATTTTCAAATGTTCTGCTTCCCATCAGCCTAGCAAGCAGCAACATGGTTTGCATCGACCGTTTTGCCAGCAGAAGAAATCACTCAGACCTTGTTTAGCACACTATCTCTAGCTGGCGAGGCTAACATAACCTGTCGCAAAAATACTAAAAATAGTGAAATAGCCCTTTGGGATGTTGGTTAAAGATCAAGCGTGTAACACGAGCAGAACACCCGCGCCAGACTGATAGTGGTCAGGACACCTCGTAGACCATAGCACAAACTGACCTCTAAGTACGTATGCAGCTCTTTCGGGATCTTGAGCCCTCCAACATTAACCAAATGGTTGGTAAGTCTGCCTGGGAGGACATCGGAGCCCATTTGCTGAGGTGGGAGGCGACTCACTTCAGGGGCCGCTAGAGGGAGATACGTCTCCCAGGCTGTCTTCGTGAGCACCAAGGCCTCAAACCTGCCTGACCGGTCACTGCTACGCCCTGTTGAAACGGTTGAGCGGAATGTGGGCTCTGAGTCCACTTCATGACGATCATGCAAAAAGGCCCTACGGTGCTCCAGCTGCTGGCCTGCGCCAGCCTGTGCAGTGTCCACTGCACGAGAAGCTTCTGTGGCCGTTACGTTGGAAGAAACAGCCGCTGCTCTAGAAGCTAGAGAATTCTTTTTCTGTCTTACGTGTCTTGTATATAGAAGCAAGGTCTCTCTTGCCGCAGCAATGTCCGATATAACCTGTCGAACACGCCACTGCTCTTCGGGCGGAACGGGGCAGCGGGCCTCGAACGCATGTTGTATTGCCTCCCATACTCTCAACTCCAAGGCACAAACTGCTGCTGCTACACCCGAGAAGACATCTACAGAGCCCACTTCCCGCCGGCTTTCTGGGGCGTCAGTGCTTTCGAAGAAGGCCATGTATGCAGCATGATTGTTCCCCGCCGCACGGCGAGCACGTGCTAGCCGTACATGGATTGGGATTCGATCCAGACGGCTAACAAGCTTGTCGCACTCCAGGGGACCTTGCCTGCCGCTAAGTCCCCAGGTGACCCACTCTGGCAAGAGCCTGCAGGCTAGCAATCTTGCGTATGCCGAAAGGAAGCGTTCTGGGAAATGCAGTCTAGAACATAGGCGGGCCACAGTCTCCTGAAAGAACGAGGCAGAGGTTTTATAGCCCTGGAACCATGCGCAGATGTGGTGATCTCGTAGCTGCTGCTCCACGCCACACGTGTTACGGTGCAAGGGAATGCTGACACACTTCCCAAATGCTTGTATCTGGCGTCCCGCCGTCCTTCGTCGGCAACGTTGCAGCTGCGGCACGCCGTAGTTGTAGGTCCATGTAAGCAGCCACTGCTTCCTCTACTGTAAGTACGCTGCCTGAAGGGATTGCTGTGCAAGCTAAGCACTTCGCTACTTGGGGATTCGACACAACCGTGTCAAACGCCTGCGTCAGACGTTCAAAAAGACCAAAGACAGTCACTGCTGCGGGCGCTTTTAGTCGTTGTTCCTTCAGACGATCAAGAAACATAAACGCACGAAAGCTGTATTCTGCTGTGGT
This sequence comes from Eimeria acervulina, assembly GCF_000499425.1. Lineage (NCBI taxonomy): Eukaryota > Apicomplexa > Conoidasida > Eucoccidiorida > Eimeriidae > Eimeria > Eimeria acervulina. Next base: position 19,791 of record NW_013547313.1, read on the forward strand.
ACATGAGACAAACTACTGTTTTTGTGAAGGAAAGTACCTGGTTTCGGGACTCGACAGCGATTGGTGCATTGTTGCAGAACACTACCAGCTGTTTCTCGGATCTCTTGAGGAATTGCAGCAGCAACAACACGAGCATTTCCCCTCTCAGGGGACAAAAGTCGCAGCGCACGACTGGCTCTGCTGGGTTGGCATTACAGCTTGCTTGTCCTGACACTACTGTTTGGGTTGAAGGTGGCGCAACTGCTCTTATGCTGGGGAATTCCTTCTTTTCTTCGGCAACTGATGCAGCATCGAGCCCCTTGTTCTGCTTCTGCTCTTCATGAGTGCTTCTACCAGTGCTAAAACGTGAGGGCGGTTCAACTTGTGGTAGCCTATGAAGGGCGCGTTGCCCTTCACGACAAGCCGCGCATATGACGTCCCACTGCTTTGAAGCGCATCTGAGCTTGCGGCAACAACAGCGAACAACGAATACTGGAGAAATGAAGGAAGAGGATGCCCCGAAGTGTTTTTGAGCATGTGGATTGGAGCCACGGCACAGTGGCTGTATGGTCATGCATTCTATGCTTTGGCCGTTGGTTGGCAAATCGTACTGGATTGAGTCGCTAAGCGAAGATGACCAATACAAACGCAATTGATGGGCAACGGCGCCTAGACATTCTGGCCACTCCTTTGCCCAGTGCAAAAGCAAAACCACCACTGCAGCATTCTGCACAGCAGGAAATTGAAGGCAGATGGGGAGGACAAAGACAAGCGCGTGCATCGACGTGAGGCTCGCCACACGCATATCCAGTATTCAATATTTCAGTAATGATATGTGGGCGCTTGCCACTCCAGTCGTCTTCTAGAAGCAGTTGCTGTAGAGTGGGGCGCAGGAACACAACTTTGCCAAAACTTTTCCTCAGCAAGACCTGTCGAGCTACCTGCACCGCTGTGTCAGCTGGAAGCAAGGCAAGAAAGACAGCAAGAAATACTTCCAGCTAAGGAATTGAAGTCACTTACCAAGCTACTGAAGTTGGAAAAAAACTGTTGCATTTCGAGCTGAGCTACCCAGCAAAGATCTCCTTCTAAGCCATCTAACCATTTGTAGACAGGTAGTGCACGGAAGGTATCAGCACGTGCCTACTGGGGCGCCGAAACACGTTTCGGTGAGAGACCGTTCTGCAGCTGCAAGTGCCTCCACCGCTCGAAGAAAGGCTCGCAATTCCACGCCCCCAGCCATCATCTCAGAAGCTGCGTGTGCATGCGCTGTAGCAACCCCTTCCAATAACTGCCTGAAGGCGCATGTGAATGCCTTTAAGGGAATTGTTGAGTGTCAATCTGGATGGGCGCCTTTCTGAAGGACGCTTGGCACACAAGAATTCTGCTTGGCATGAAAGCATCACCAGCTCTTTTCTTGGGGGCAATACATGAGCATTTTTCCCATTTAGATAGGTCTATTGGCTCATTGATACTTGCAATGCATCCCAGTTTCCAGCTTTGCGAGCATCTAAAGCGATTTCTTTGCTCATGACTGGCGATTTGTCGCTTTCTTCACTTGAGGCATACCTCCTATGGTTAAACCACGTATTTGATCGTCCACCCCAAGGGCCCCCACCCACTCCAATCCACATCACATACAACAAGCGGCTGCTGGTAGAGGGAGGCGGCAAAACGCATTTGTATGAACCTGAGCAGACTGCCGCAGAAGCATCAGCTCCGTCCTCTGGAAAAAATGTGCTTCCTGCAGGTTGGGTTGGCGAAGGGGAAGCGACGAATGCTCCTGCAGTCATGGCTGCCTTTTTCCGGCGCTGCAGTTGGACATGCTGTGGATCATCAATTCTTCGCAGCAAAATCAGGGCCTCACGAATCCACTGGAGTTGCGTTGTTGCTGCTGGCAGCCTCGCTGCTGCTGCTTGCCCAACAAGCAATGACGCGGGAGTTGTTTCCTCTGCAGTTGGTCTTACCATGTTGAGTGCTGCTCTCCCTAATTCTCCTACAGCTAGAGCTCCGACAGTTTGGTGTTTTTGTTCATCCAGGACAAGGCTGTGAAGCGTGTTCCGGTGAGTGGTTACAGGAATCTCGTTTTGACCGCCACTGGCCAATGGCTGCTCACGAGCAAGCTTAACCTGAGGGTGGAGCCGCCTTGAAGTCTCCCCAGCCAAAGTTTTCTGGGCCTCGGCAGAGAGCAGATGTACGAGGTATGCATCGTAATTATTGCCTTGATGCAGCTGCTTATCTTTCCCGTCTTGCTGCTGTAGGGGGTGATCCTGTTCGAGTTGTTGGTGTTCCCGCGACGCCCCACTCTCCGTCACCGAACTCTCCTCCCTGCCAAATAATTGGGACGCAACGCTAAGTTGATGCGCATCTGGATGTTTTGACCGCTGCTGAACCTTCGGCTGCTTGTGCAGACCGGGGTCTTCGTTCAAGGGCTCGTAGGCATTCCCCAATATTTGACGCTCTTCTATAGATGCTGTTGGGTCCCGCTGATGGCCTTCTTCAACTTTCAGAGAAGTCATCAATGCTGCCTCAGTGATAACTTTGGAGCAATCATGCCTTAACTGGGTGATCAGTCCCCACACTCGAGACCTTAGTACTTCCACCAACCCAGATAGTGCCTGATGGTATGTGCACATGTAACACGCAGAGGATGCGCGGCCGTTATAGCCCCTTCATGAGTTTTTGCTCAGGCCGCAATTGATACTCTAGTCTTCACAAATCTTCTAGGACTGAACAGAGAACTTTTTTAGGAACTACGTCAAGATCGATGCTTTCTACAGCGCTATTAGCACACTGCTTGCTGTACACAGCGTCAACTTGACGATATGACGGTTTGCTGACAAAGCGTCCAAAAATGACAACAGCGGCCTCGTCGATTGTAGAAACTTGGCATAAGAGCTTCGTTGCTGCACTTGCCACAGCTTCACGCGCTTTGGTGCCCTTTATCCCGGCTGCCTGCGCAGCCAACAGTGCCTCCCCTGATGCATTTACTGCATGTATCTCAGGGTTGCTAAAGCAGCGAGGCTGTTGTTGGGAAAGAGCCTCCGATCCCCTTGCGTAGAGATATTTGAACAGCAACAATGCAAGTGTATACGATTTCCACGCCTTCACACACTGAACCACAAAGTCCCTAGCTGCCAGTGGCCCCATGCTAGGTTTTCCTTCTACGTGTGCGTGAATCCCATAGCGGAGACGATCAGAAACAGCGCTTCGAATCAACAGACAGCAAAAAAAGAGGAAGTGCCATCGCGCCGCCGTTGGTGACTGCAGCAGTGCATGCAAACCTGAATCGCACGCAAAACTGAATCGCACAGCAACCAGGTATTATATCGTCGACTATCAAATGCAAATCAGACAGTAGGCACCAGAGCCTTTAGCGTTGGGGCAGTGGGCCTGTTCGTATCAACTGCGCGCTTTAACACCTAGCGTTGTAATCTATGCTTGTGCATCCAACGGTGACACACCAGATGCTGTCTGAGACAGAGTAGCTATTTGCTTATGAGAGATATAAGCAGCACCACTGAAGACCCTCAACGATGATATGCTTCCGTCGGCGTGGCTTAGCCAAACGCTTGGTTCCTCGGAAGCGTCAGAGAGCCCCAGTGTACGCATTAAGCAGGCGTTACTTGAAGGCTTCCAGTCTACCTGATGCTGAGCAGCGACCTCAAAAAGTGGTTCAAGCAGAGCAGAACGGGCCCTATGTAGTGCATTCAATAGCTGCTTGCTCTCCTTCTCCTCTTCGACCCATATCCTTTCAAAAGCGGGCATGCTGCTACCCTCCAGCACCGGCGAACTGGGGCCTTTATAAATATTAGAGTTGCTGGGAAGAATGCAAGCTGATTTCTCTTGCTCTACTGGCTCCATCTGGCAAGATGAAGTTCTTGTACACTCACAAGGACCGCGTGAACCTGCAGCTCTACGTCGTTGCCTAGTCGGCGCCCTGGTATTTTGTCCGTCGTGGTACACATTGTCGGGAGCATCCTGCCGCAACTGAACATATGCCATATGCCCTTCTTGTGTGTTAGGCGCACTGGGCACTGCGTTAATGCGCGTTTCGCTGGCACCCGATGCAGTGTCCGGAGAGTGACGGCGCAGTTGCAGGTGCCGACGAACGGAACGTCGTTGCGTACTTGCACGCTGCTCAAACCGACGCAGTTGTTCATTCTGTCCTCGATGCTGAAGGTAATCTTGTCCTGCTGTCGCTAAACGCCTGGTGCGAACTCCTGGCAACAGTGTCGTTACTGCTGTCTGTAGAGCAGCGGCTGGCTGGTGAGCTAGTGGCGCCACTTCACGTGGCGACAAGCCATCGGACCTCCTCCGTTGCCGTTTAGTTCCGCGTCGTCCCCCGCTGGAGTCTTGATTAGAACTTGGCGGCATCTCTGCCATGGCCTTTTGCAAAATTTACCGCTGGAAACGACTGGCTGTAAGTGGAGGATCTGGTGTGTACGCAAAGCCGGATACGTTAACGTCCTGCATTAGTAAGCCAGTTCTGTGTTGCTGAAAGTATCTCGTACTGAAGAAATTCGACCTAATGCCCGTTGCACCGCTGGTTCCCCGTGGTTGCCTGTGCAGCGTTGGGTTACCGCTCGATGTGTTTAGGTGCAGTGGTGACTCGCACGGACAACAATAGACAATAGATTAACAACTAGCATGGGCGTTGGTCAGTGTGCTGTGAGTCTGCGCGTGACCCGTTGGCTCCTTGGTTAGTCCAGGAGGTAGCAGCCTACAAGAGGATGCCCACCAGTAGAGATATCATTGAGGACTGCTAGCACAAATGGTTACAGGCTTTGGTATTCCACTCCGTTTTAGCTATTTAAACAGAAGAAAGATATATCGGGCTTTTGGATGCATTCTTACACTCACTGCTAAGCCGCATGCTAAGCCACATGGCAGATTTGGGAGCTGCAGCTGTGGGATTTTGCCTGCCGCCCTATCAATGGCCTTCCACACCTGGTACAGCATATCAAGTTGTAGTGCTAGTAACTAAGTCTCAACCTGATACGCAATCTTAGCTCTAAATTTCTGTATAGAGAGAAGGATATGACGTCAATCGGTGCAACGTGCCCATTATTGGAGCTGGGGTGGATTTGACGCCGCCGCATGCACGCGCCAGCAGTCCCGCATGTCCATAAGCATGCTGCGCGGGAAATGCATACGACTGGGTTCCATCTAAATGCAATATTGACTACTTCTTTCATAATTGGTACTTCGTTTCTTCTTATTATGATGCCCTACTCGGTTCGATGTCCCATGAATGCCGGATGGAGGGAGCAGTGGGGGTGGAGGTCGCCTGCTCGATCATGAGTTTGAAGGGGATCATTTCGAGAAATGTAGAGGTGTTTTGTAACAGGTAAGCGAATCCCTGTGCTATCGGCGCGGTTGCTGGCTTGCGGATTCCCGGTCATCCAGGTGGTGCCACGCAGCCGATAAGTGGTTTCACCTGCATTTTCGGGCACGTGCTGTCTCGATACATAGTAGCTACTTTCCACGAGGACAGGGCCTCAAGGAAACGCGGGAACCCTTCTGTGCGGCTGGCTATGCCCCGCCCATACCACACTTCCCACTGCCCCCACCCCCCACCCCCCC